>NC_064812.1:2924168-3034168 GCF_023721935.1 Panthera uncia | reverse complement strand
ACAGCAAAATCCCACTGCTGTCTCCCGGGATTTCTCCAAACAAGACGAGTATCTCAAAAACAGGGAACCTGACATCATTCATAATTAGACTCTACAGCATGAGCTCAATGCTCTCCTTTGGAAGGCAAAAGTGGCGGCCTGACGTTTGAGGACACGGGTCATGCATTTCATCCGTTCAGGGTGGAAGAAACGCAGGGATTTCTCTCTTGTCGCTTTTCACTCAGATATTTGAAGACTACGCATTAACGTCAAAAGGGTAAAAGATCTAAGAGGAAGAATGAAATGAGAAGAAAGAGCGTCTTAAAATGAGTTCTTTTCTGAGGCGATGTCAAGGCGTTCCCGTGCTTCTACTCACTCCTTTTGGTAATACGGTGACTTAGAAATCCGATGCCACGTCAAGGGGGGGAAGCTCATTTGGAGAAAACCCTCACCTGAGTGACACGTACGTGGACTTAAGCCTTGTCTGTTTTCTCCTTCTGTCAAGAGGGAAACCTTTAGCCGCTCCAGGCAGAAGGACTGCCACTGCTGGGCCAGGAAAGGAGGGCTGTGCTTCCTCGCTGGTCGTCTTAAGGGAGCTCTTCCGGGAGAAGACCTGACCAGGCACCACCTCTGGCCCCAGAGAAACTACGAGCTGAAAGCTCTTTCCTTCATGCCACTACTACTTCACTCAGACACTAAAATTACAGGAAAGAGAGAATATATATAGTCTACATTCTTTGGGACGTCAATTGTTCCACGTTGCCATGGTAATGACGGAGCCCAACGCTAAGAGTACCTGGAAGAATTCATTTCTTGGCTGAGCTGGCAGAACAAAGTCAACGGATCAGTTCTCCTTGAGCCATCTGGTAAATGTCAACCACTGCTAAGTCCTGTGTGAAAGGAAGGTGGGTGATCTGTATCACCCTTACGTGTCATAAGTAACACCACTTGCGGATTACTCTACCCAAACCTCACGTTCTCTAATTTCTCTGCCTCTCCCTCTTACCCTGTTCTCGGCGACTGGCATGTCCTCGGCCCACAGCTTTGCTTTTGTGTGAGCGGGCTTACTGAAGGACGCTGAAATGCTCTCTGGGCACAGAAGGGAGTGACTAGGGCACTTTAAGAAAAAGGACCGAGCGGAGGGGGACTCTGCACTAACAGCTAGGACAGCTGAGGCAACACGTCATCTTCTCCCTTTACTCCAAAATTTGCCCAGCTCGACTGTACGCCCTCCCCTCAGGAAGCTGAGGCAGAATTTCCACAAACAGGCGCTACCCTTACTCCTCTTCTCTACGAAGCACACGCCTTTAGAGGTGACCCTGGGGCAGCAGGATCCTGGCGGGGACAGCTGCCGGGCGCCCGGCCTCCACACGCCTTCCTCCGCCGCCCTGTCACCAGAGCGCTTCGGCGGTCCTTGCACTTGGCTCTGAGCTCCACGGGGGGACGTCATGGATCAATCACCACCACGGGCACTGAGTCCTTATGTGGCTGTGGGGACACCGCCTGCCTGATGGAGAAGGGCATGGCGCGCGGTGACGTCACAGCAGGCCTCCGACCCGGCACTCAGCACGGGGCTGGGGCTCGTGTTGGCTCGGCCGATTCTGGTTTCGGCCCAAGTGTCACCAAGCCAGAGACCCTGCCTCAAACGAACCTGCCCTCTACCCCCCTCACTCTTAACCATGCTGCCTGGTTTACTTCCCTCGGCATCTATCAGGATCAACGATCCGGCAGTCCTCTGGTCCCCCGTCAACTGTCTGTCCCCCTCCAGACGGAGAGCCCAGGGGAGCGGAGCCCAGGTGTGTGTTTGACCGCTGTATTTTCGGCATCTGGCACGGTGCCCGGCACGGAGAAGGGGCCAGGCATATACAGGCCGGGCAGAGAGGGGTGGTGAGGGGGCCTCAGGTGGTGAAGGGACCACACACCCCGCAAAGCTGGGGCAAAGGAGCTATGTGGCCGGTGCAAGGCTGCAGACCGTGGGGGGTGGCGCTGGCGCTCGGCCTGCCGATCCTGCAGGGGCAGCTCGCCTGGCTGTGCCCTAGCTGTGCCCTCGCTCGTAGGGTGGGGACACGTCCACCAGCAGGGTCGTCAGGAGAATGAGCCACGTAGAGGCGTGTCACAAAATGGGAGCCCCTTGGGGTGCTTCTTCTGAGGGCTCTGTGGAAGGGGTCTGGCAGCTGAGGGGGGCCTGCCTGCTGAGACTCCCGGTCGGCCTTCCCGGTGGGACTATAGTGGCTTCTGGGACTGCCTCTTTTTATAAAAGTCTCACTGGAGGCCATAAAAATAAAATGGCCAGTGTACAAAACTGATCTGGGAAAAATCAAGTTGCAGATCCTTTAATGAATTCACAAAACCACGAGTAAGAGCCTGTAATTTTTTCCTCTCGATGCTCTGTGGATTCTATGTGAAACCCGGGGGCTATCAGAGCGATCTGGGCATCACTCAGGACGGCACCTGTGCCCTGTGGTGTAAGGGAACAGACTTTACTGCAGTGTCTGTGTCCTCCATGAGGTGGTTCCTGTGGAGCAGAGTCAACGCCGTTGAAGGCGCACAGGCCTACAAGACTCTGCTTGTGGCCGTCCACACAGCAGCCTTCAGCTGTGACGCCGGGCATACTTCTCCAGGAACGCTTGACCTGGATTCTGCTCTCTGTTTCGTTTCTGGTCTTAAGATTATGGGATGATATGATAGCGATATGAGAGGTATTTTTACACACTCAAGGGCCCCTGAGAAACTGCAGGCCAGCTTGAAACTGTCCGCGCCCCCCCTCCCCCCAAAAACAATGGCATGATACAAGGAGAACAAACACAAAACGGGAAGCAGGTTCAAGATCTGGGCACAGATCAGGGAAGCCAGATCCACATTCCTCACTTACGGACGATGCTGGCAGCCCGTGGCCGACACGGACAGAAACTGTTCCGCTTATCCGGCCAGGCAGTACTGCGACCATCGCCCCCCCCCCTCCGCAGACAGGAACCTGAGACCCCCCCAGGGCACGTGAGGGTCCCCCGGGTCCCGGTGCCAATCAGCGGTGGGCTGGTACGCGGAGCGGCACTCGGGCAGAGTGCCCGCCTCACTAGGATCTTCCACAATGCTTACGGGCACTTTGGTTGCTTTTTTAAAGATTTTATTTTTAAATCGTGGGACTCGAACTCACAGCCCTGAGATCAAGAGTCGCATGTCCCACTGACTGAGCCAGCCGAGTGTCCCTGGGGACTTTAGGCTCCAAAACTATGGACTACTCCTCTAGGGACATTTAGGGACACTCCCACCCCCCCCCCCCCCCCGCCCCAACACCGGCACAGCTCTGTTCAGATGTTCACAAGAATGGGACCTGTGTTTTGGGGAGACGGTCTCAGGGTACCTGGCCCTGAATTAAATGTTTCAAAATAAACCTTTTTAAAAATGGAGACTCCCAAACCTGGTACATTATAATCTGAAAGGTTGGGTATCATGGTAGGTGGTAAAATACAAGTGACAGGGAGACACGTTAAAGGGACAGAAACTGACAGCTCAGCAATCAGGAGAGAAAAGAACCAATTCCTCATCTTAGAGCAGGGTACCAAGAGGTGAGGCTGCTGTCGAAAACGATACGGCTGCACGATGTCTCGTGCTCTGTCACCGAGAGAGCCTGACGCCTCTGGGGTCGCTGCGAAGGCGGCTCCGCCTGGAATCGGGGGAGCGCGTGTCAGTGGACAACGGCTACCACCCTGTGGCTGTCAATAAAAGAAGCCGCACAGAAGCCCTCAGGCTCACGAACTTCTCAAACGCGGGCAACCTGCTCAACCTCTGATGGGAGAGGGGCAGACCTCCTCTACCGGCCTGGCCAACAGCGGTGTCCCCCGTTCCCCTGTGGCGCTCGTGCCTTGGCTTGGACCCCTGCAATTCTGACAGCCTGTTCCCCTGACTGGTTTCCGTCCTGCCCTCAGGGAGCTGGAACATGGCATCAGTCCCACAGAGCAACGCCTTGATGGGGACAAGATTACTTGGGCCATTCGGTGGGACTGAGCAGTGTCACAGCTTTTTATCTGACCCGGGGGACGGAGACGTGCCATTAGCCGAGAGGCACTGGGGAGCAGGGGAAGAGTTCTTTTCTAGGAAGCCAGGAAGGGCCCAACCGTGCTCCTTAATATCAACCAGCTGCATGGCCCAGGCCAGGCTCGGCAGCTCCTTTCCGGAAAGGGTTGGACGGTGTGCATTTTAGACTCTGCTGCAACTGCTCGACCCCGCTGTTAAGTGACCGTCGGCAGCCGCGGGAGCAGATGGGGGCGGCCGTGCTCTAAGAAGCTCTTACTTGCGGTCGCTGAGATGGGAATTTGACGTGGTTCTGATGCCACAAATACTATTGTTTTTTCCCCACTCAGTAAAAACAGTAATAATCGTCCTCAGCTCCGGGGAAGAACAAGAGGTGGGCTGGGTTTGGGCCACACGGGCCTCAGCGCGTGCGCCCCCAAGTGACGAAAGCCTCAAGGCCCGGCTTGTTCGTCTGCAGGACGGGAACAGTAACACTTGCCCCGTCTGGCCCACAGCACCGGGAAGGTCAAGTGTGGGGGGGAACGGGTTCTTTACATAGACGATGTGGGAAAAACCACGTGTTCATGAACACGTGGTCAAATTTTCACGTTTGCACAGTAATTCCCACAACAACCACTGAGACCTTTGGGGATGAAGACGTAAAGCAATCTGCGCAGGCCCGTTGAGGGAGGCCGCTGGTGACAGGATGGGGTGGGGGGTGGGGGGAAGCGTGAGGCTGGAGCCTCCTTCCTGCCACGCATCCTGCGGCAGCCGTGGCCTCGGGGGTCCCCCTCGGGCTCGCGGCCACGACGACGCCCGACACCCCACCCAGAGCCGCGCAGTCTAGCACCTGCACACGGGGCCCCACGCCAGCAGCGGCCACTGATGACTGCTTCTACCGAGGAGGGGCCCTCCATGCTGTCAGCCCCACGGAGCAGACGCGCTTTCCCAGAGTCACGTGGTTAAGACCTTTCACCGCTCAAGTGCTCCATCCCGCCATGAAAATGACCCAGACGAAACCTTCAGGGAAAGCATTCTCTCATTCCATCACGAGGAAAAATGCCACTCCCCCCTGATGTGAATTCCATGTGAAGAGTTAAAGGTTCATGTAGGCAGACAGGAAGTGGGGAACCCGAGTCACGAAATGTGACTTTCAAACTTCCCGCTCGTTAAGTGCTACCCTCAACTGCTTGAAGAACAATCGTGACGCTGTTGCTGGTATCTCTCTCGCTAGTTTGTGTGGTTCTTAAAGATCTCGCTTTGCTCCTTCCTTTCTGCTACCCACTCCCAGACTGAAATCGTTATGTGTATACGCTGTATTTGGGAAATCCCGTGGGGGTCTCCATCATTTACAGTTTTCCACTGAGACCAATCTCGTGAGTGGTACCATCGTGACCATCTTTCTTGAAACCCAAAGTTAACAAGGAAACCTAGAGAATTCACTGTGTGTATATACAACTCCAATTTACCACTGACACGTGACAGAGAAAGTGCAAAGCCCTCAACGATTTTTAGGAGATCATTTGTTCACGGCATCATTTTTTCACACTTGTTTTGCTGAGTCAAAACCACATTCTGCCTTTCATTAAATACTGAACCATATTTACGAATAAATAATTCTGATATTAGGAACACAAATGTGAAAATAAATATTACCGTCCCCACTAATTTCATCTGCAGATCCAGGTAGCATGCAAAGAAAGGGAGGGTGGGGAGGAGAGGGGCAGGGGAGAGGGGAGAGAGGGAGACACACTATTAACATGACAAGTAAATCAAAGTGCAAGGAAAACAAAAACTCACCCCCCAGGTCTCATTCGAAAGATAAAAGAGCGACTGCAGCAGAAAGTGTGTTTACTCCGTTTAAGGACATTATGGCGAGTTTGAAGCTGTCAACACATTATACAAAGTTACACAGCGGTTCAGCAAAGCTGCTTTCTACCACACTGAGCAAAATTAATCCTATAGGCTCTCGCAGTTAAATGCTAAAAATGGCCTTTACCTCCCTCAAAGGGAATGTGCATCCGCTCAGATAAAAGTGAAAATAACCAGTCATTAATGAGTCTGGTAAAGGCTAGCCAGGGGCCCAGCCCTCAGCACGCCTCCTCCAGGAGGGCCTCCCCCAGCGAGCCATGGGGGTCCCAGGACACGGGGGGGGGGGGGGGCCACAGGCCAGGCCCAGCACATAAGCTGTACCACATGTCCAGTTTCCATTTAAATTTATGCAGTGTTGTTTGGAGAAATTCCTGTTCTACTTGCAACAAACGATCTCTGCTTTCCAGAACACTATCCAAGTGGCCTGGCTGCCTCTGCCCCGCGGCACCCCGAGCGCCTGCCAGCAAAGCCGGAGCAGACGTCCGGGGCTCAGCCCCACCGCTCTACCTCGCTAACTCAGTTGGCCCGCAGCGCACGGCCCCCGAGGCAGAACACCAAGCCCCGTAAGGAAACCAGGAAGCTACGGCTCGCCCCGTCATGCGTGGGAAACCCGGCAAACAGGCAAACAAAAAGTCTTCTCTTGGACAGCAGCCCAGAGACGGTCACCGCGAACCGTCGCCCCCCCCGTACGGCTACCGAGCGCGGACACCCAGCACAGGCCACTCTGCTCGGGACGGTCTACGAGCGTGGGGTTAGGTCCGCTGCCGGCACGGGCGAGTGGGAGCTGGCGCAAGCTAGCGCAGTACCCGTAGGAGAAGGCTCGTGGGAACAGAAGACCAAAGGGAGAAAGCGCCTAGCTTTCTTAACTTTAGGCTGGCGGGGACTGACTCCTTTACACAGAGGCGAGAGGAAGGAAGAGAAAAACAGAAACACATTATTCAGTACAAAAGGAAACTTCGGTTACATTTTAAGGCAGATGTATAAAAGCAGAAACAAAATGGCAACGCTTTTATTTCACTACTGGCACACTTTAACTATGCTTGAGTTTTAAAAAACGTATTAACATTTTAAAGTGCAAGTTCGTCTTTTAGCAAAGATTACTACCAGATACAGAAACTTCTGGACAGACATAGGAGTCTCCCAGCTCTGCCGAGCCAGCCAGGTGAAGGTATAGATATTTGTACAAATAACAAAACTAAAACAAAATGAGACTAGACAAAAAACAGACGGATAAACAATTCAAGAACCTTGTGGACATTCAGCCATACAGAAAAACTGCCAGAAACGAGCAGATCCGGATTTGTGAGAGTTTTATGAGCGATTTTTCCCAAATCCTCAGCAAAGACACAGACTCACAGACCTTAAGTGCACACTGTGAATAAACTGCCTTAACGTAAAAACCAGCAAGGAGGTTTGGACACACGGGCTGCAAAGCGC
Source organism: Panthera uncia (assembly GCF_023721935.1). Lineage (NCBI taxonomy): Eukaryota > Metazoa > Chordata > Mammalia > Carnivora > Felidae > Panthera > Panthera uncia. The sequence continues at coordinate 3,026,869 of NC_064812.1, read as the reverse complement.
CTACCTAGGGACTGCCTGCCTCTTTCATGTACTTTAAACTCGTGTGACCATCCTCTCTGCACCAGACACCGGCTGGGCCCACGTCACCCATCCTAGCCCTCCAGGAGCACACAGCACAGGAGAGCGGAGAAGCAGCGGGCTTCTGTCAAAGCGAAGGTCAAAACAAAGGACATACGGTCTCTGAGATGCAGCGGTGATAACGCGTGACAGAAAAGACAAAGGAGACATGTAAAACTTAACTGCACAGCCACAGGGGCCCCTCAAGAAAGGCCAGGGGACCAACTGATGGCCAACAGCTTGCAGACAGCGTCACCGTGTTAGCGGATACAAGTGAGAGGAACTGAAACATATGATATGATATTCCAGACCGGATGGGGTACCCTGCGACCCCAACCTCATTACCAAGCATCTCACCTCCCACCCCCGGCAGCGTGAGTGCCGCTCCCCGCGGTGTCTCGGTGAAGAACGGGGCCCAGTGTGAAGCCTGAGTGCCCTCTGCCAGGCGGGCGGGAGCTCGGGCCCGGGGGTGAGGAGAAGGGGCCGGCCTAAGAGCTCTATGGGATGGTACCCGGTGAGACAGGAACACGGGCTGTGGATAAGGTAACAGCAGTCTATCACTATTAGGTTTTCTGATTTTGATAGTTACGCTGTGATTGTTTAAGATGATGTCCTTGGTCTTAGGAAACACATGTTGGAAAGTTTATAGGCAGAAAGACACACCCTGTCCACAAGGGCTTTCAAATGGTTCAAAGGAAGAAAACTGGGTGAAGGATAAAGTGGGCCAAAGTACAAACACAGTGAATTTGAATAAGGAATAGACGAGACTTCATTTTACTGCTCTTACACAACCATTCTCCAAGTGTGAAATTATGGAAACATAGAAAATACAAAGAACGTGTATGTGAACTGAGATGCTGGCCCCACTATTCACTCCTTGACCTTGAAAATCTTACCAAACTTGTTTGTGTTTTATTTGCGAAACGAGGCAGGAGCAGAGGCTTCTCCCAGGGAAGAGCTGTGGAGAGGGTCCCGGGGGACTCCCCAGGCCACACGCACGAGGCCGCCACCATGGAAGTGCTAGCTGTTCCCATGTTTCCATTGCTTGTTTCTAAACTGAGCTGAGAATTCTTTACATTGACTTAAAAGGCAAGTAGCTTTTTAAAAATGTAAGCACAGGAAAACCTTGGATTGTAAGTTACTTGTTCCACGAGTGTTCCACAAGACGAGCAAACATTTCTAATAAATTTTAACTTGATAAACGAGCGGTGTCTTGAAATACGAGTCGTACATCACATGATCACAACTGAGCCAATGGTTCTTGAAATTTGCTCTGATATACAAGCGCTCTGGGTTACAAGCATGTTTCTGGAACGAATTATGCATGCAAACCAAGGTTTTACTGTATACCTTTTCTTCAGTGATACCAAGATCATCCCACATCATTAAAAATGTTGGGGCTCCTGGGTGGCTCAGTCGGTTAAGCGTCCGACTTCAGCTCAGGTCACGATCTGATGGTTCGCGGGTTCGAGCCCCGTGTCAGGCTCTCTGCTGTCAGCACAGAGCCTGCTTCGGATCCTCTGTCCCCCTCTCTCTGCCCTGGCCTGCTCACATTCTCTCTCAAAAAAATAAATACAACAAACTAAAAAAAATATATCGTTAGGACCCTTCTAATCACTTTATTTGAGATACATTATGTTATTCAAGATAGTTACATTTGTTAAACACCTGCCATGTGCTGGGCCCACCATGTAGACGCTAGCCTCCCAACTCCTACCTTACTTAACTTGTGTTCTCATTCGGGGAAAAGACAAAAAACAAAAAGGTAAATTACCTGGTGTGTCAACACATACGTGCTACAGGGACAAACAGAACAGAAGGGGGCTGGGCGTACTTACTTTCTAGTGAGGCTGCAACTTTAAACACGGAAGGAGCCATTTGCAAAAAGCCTTCGGGAGCAGAGGGAAAGGGTCGTATACACATGTGGGCAGAGCAAACAGCAGCAGGGCAGGCCCGGCTCTGCAGAGGTGAGCCTGGGCCACTTACCGAGGAGCAATGAGGTTGGGCAGGGTGACAAAAGAGTGAGGGGTGAGGGAGAGGTGGCCAATGCTCCCAGTGATGGCACAGACCTAGAAGCCCACGTCAGGGCTCTGGCTGCGCTGTGAGTGACGTCAGGGTAGATGCCTGTAAGAAAGGAAGTGAGGTGATCGGCCTTCACTGTCAAAGACTTCCCGCGAAGCTTTCAAAGGGTGCGATAACTGCCAGGCTACCGCAACCATCCAGGCACAGAGTGGGTGCATGTGAACAAGGGCAGCTGCACAGAAAGCTGAACTGGATACACTCTGAGCGCTGAGCCAGTTAGGATGTGCCACTTGACCGATTATAAAGGAGAAAGAAGCAAAGCACCCCAAAGCACCCCAAAGACTGGTCCAGTCAGCCAGAAGGAGCTGCCACTAAGAGGAGGCTGAGAGGTGTATGCTCAGTGGGGAGATCAGGGCTCCCTTCTGAGCACATGAAGTACAAGAGGCTCATGAGGCCCCAGAGAGCAGTCGGCCCAAGAGTCCAGGGCTCAGGGAAGCTTCCGGGGTTGGGATGGCACTTCGGGAGTAACCAGCATAACGAAGGCATGAAATACAGTAAGATCCCGGAGGTGGCAACTCTGGCGGCAGAGAAGAGGCCCCAAGACAGGGAGCCGGGGTCCTCAAGCGTGGAGGGTGGGGTGGCAGTGGTGAGGCAGGCAGGAGGGGAGTCAGGGGAGGATGATTTCCAGAAGCAGCTGGGGGAACGGCAGCACCTCCCGTGCCGAGCTCTGTCGCAGGGGGTGGGGGAGGCGAGAGGAGGGCCGGAGCCCCACACAGAGGGGCCAGGGGTTGGAAGAATCGCCTAGCACCAACACAGAAATCACCCGGGGGCTTGGAGGGGGCGCCGGGGGGCGCTGAGCCAGGATTCAGACACTGAGCTCCCCTCCAGTCCCCGTGCAGCAACAGCTCGGAGAGAAGACCGTGGCTGTGGCTAGGAGGGCAGCAGGGCAGCGGCGCCCACAGGACAGGGTCACGCAGGTCAGGGAGGGTGACCAGAGGCGCAGAGAAGAGCGGGAGAGGGCACACCACGGGCGTGTGTGATGGGGATGTGGGCGACACGGGGCTTCTCGAGGGGCTGGCACAGGGAAAGCAGCCGGACCTTCAGGGCAGATAGTGTGGGTGCGCCAACTCCGGCGACCATCCAACCCGGGCGGTCACGGGGGCCCCCACCCCTGACGATGCTAAAGATCCACGGATTCGTAATGAGGCTCCAAAAAGAAAACACAGAACAGGATCTGACTTGGAAGGCAAGAGTCCTTGTTTCACAAACTGGAAAATAAAGGGAAAGAAGAAGGCAGTTTTCTGGCCTTTCTAGTAGAAACCAAATGTGTTCAAATGTGTTGTCCCGAACCACGTGGTTGGGTTTTAACAAGTTCCACAATTATTATGCAGCTACATCATGCTAAAAACTCAGAGGGAAAGCTTGGAGGTCAAGTTATAGAATTTATATTTTAAAAGTTTCAAGCCTTCTTTTAAAATGTTTCTCTGTGAAGAAAAAATATAACAGGGCCTTTGGACATTCGCAGTATTTGTTTTTCTATTTGGCAAGATGATACATGGGATTCTTGCATTTTAGTAATGATTTTTTTTAAGATTAAAGATTTTTAATTATTATGTTAATAAGCCCACCCAGAAGATTTAAGAAGGTTCAGGAACCAGCTACACTCAAACACGGCCAAACTGCGAAGCAAACAGTAGTATAAACGCTCTCATTCAAAGTCTCTCATGAGGTACTGCAGACCCCTTATTATGTGGAGGTGACTAGGGACAAGGCAGGCACACTCTCCATTTTGGAATCAAGTACACAGGGCTAAGGGAACAGATGTGTGTGGCCTGCAAAGAGTGTGGAAAAGTGAATATCCTGCTGCTTTTCTTTTCTCTTTTCTTTTTTTTCTTTTCTCTTCTCTTCTCTCTTTTCTTTTCTCTTCTTTTCTTTTCTTTCTTTCTCTTTCTACGTACCTACCTACCTACCTACACTACTCTTGAGAGACAGTGTGAGTGAGGGAGGGGCAAAGAGAGGGAGAGACACAGAATCTGAAGCAGGCTCCAGGCTCCGAACTGACAGCACAGAGCCCGACACGGGGCTCAATCTCACGGACTGTGACATCATGACCTGAGCTGAAGTTGGAGGCTTACGTGACGGAGCCACCCAGGCGCCCTGTGAATATGCCGTTTAAACTGTTGCCATAGTCATTATTGCTCTGCCTTTCATGCGGGCTTGTTTGCAATTTGAAGCGTGTCAGGCTGCTGCCTCCAGGGAGCCTACACATGTCCCTCTACATGCCTATAGCCAAGGGGTCAAGGCCAACTCAAGGGTCAGGACTGGGAAGCCAGTTTGGCTCTGGATACTACTTCTTATGTGTATCGTGGATGTTTCCGTACCCGTGTGACTCCAGAGTATTTTTCTCAATTCCTTTAGAAGACAGAAAGGACAGCCAGGTGATCTAGCAGCCCCAATCTCAGCAGAGGCAAAGGGAGTTCAAGTGACCTCATGGTGGTGGTGCAGGGAAGCCAGCGCAGTGGGGTGTTTCGATCATCCACGTACGGCACCATCAGCCTTCCCGACCACCCCAGGGAGACACAGCTGTGAACCTCTCAGTGGCTAAAAGTCTCTCCTAACACGACACTGATCATAGATCCCTACTCATGACCGCTGAAACCTCAAGAATTTCCAGTAAGTCAGGTATACCATCCAACACTTAACCGCTTTGTGCACATAAAAGTAATCGGGAGCATCAGTTGGATCAGATTATGTCACAGAGCATTTAATGTACAAAAATTAACTCTGTGTGTACTAGGCACTAAGACTCTTAAATTAGGGCACTTTTTAAAAATGCCTAAAAGCTAGTGTTAAAAGTCAAGGTTCAGCGATAGACAGAGACTACCCGTAAAGCACGGCATTATCAGCATAGGAGTTAGCGTGTAAACCAGACAAAAGAAATGCTTTCAAACTTGAAGACAGGGCAGGTGTGAACTTTAACAGAAGAGTGTCAGGGAGGGGTCAGCACCACACTACTGTTGCCAAAGGAGGTGGCGGGGGGGGGGGGGGGGGGGACAGGCTAAAACGCAATTGCACTCAAACTCTCCCAAAACAGCCGTCCCTTCCACAGACGAAAATGACTAAGTTCTGAGTGATTCAGTGTGATCTCATGTGAAGACAATGGGTTTTGGGGTCCAAGACGTGGGCTTCAATCAGGCTGTTGCTTACTGTGTGAACCAGGCCAAGCCACCTCAGCCCTGAGTCTCAATGTCCCCTCCATAAGGTGGAGACAGCACGAGGAACATGGCCCTGAGGTTTCAATGAGATAATGCACGCAGATGCACCAGGCATCATCTCTGGGCCTCATTCGTATATAAATAAGTACTATTTACGGAGCTGGAACAGAGCAACGAATAAATGACAGACCTAGTATTTCAGAGACCACAGGAAAAGAGAAAGTACGATAATTATTACGGATTATATACACACCACCTCACAATTTATACAACTTTACAGTTTACAAGCTACTTTTGCATATTTTATAAAATGGATTGTAGAATCTATAAGGAAGCAGCTGAAAGCAAACAACATCTACTTGTTAAATATATTTTAGTTTAGAGTAACTTTTAGTCACAGACTCGAAAACCCTAAAAGTAACAAAGGAAACGTTGATGCATGATTAACAACTAAACTAAAAGAACCTGTTACAAAGTCAAAATTTTTAAAAATTGCAATAAGGGGCGCCTGGGTGGCTCAGCCGGTTAAGTGTCCGACTTCAGCTCAGGTCAGGTCAGATTTCATGGTTCATGAGTTCGAGCCCCCTGTCAGGCTCTGTGCTGACAGCTCAGAGCCTGGAGCCTGCTTGGGAGTCTGTGTCCCGCTCCTCTCTGCCCCTCCCCCATTTGTGCTGTCTCTCTCTCAAAATAAATAAAACATTAAAAAAATTTTTTAAGTTGCAATAAATACTGAAAAAAATATCATCACATAGGTCTCAGCAGAAACAATGACACCGAACATTTCCACAGACAGAAAAAGGGTCACTACACATTGGTTTTCATGGCAGAGATACAAAAGAGAAAAATTGTTTTACAATCTCTGGTCCAATTATAAGTAATCTAAACATCCAACGGGAGCCTGTTCATAATGTGGTGGCATCATCACCACATGTGACCCTCTACTTCTGGTCATATAAGGTTTTATGGCTTGATGAAGGGCTTGGTTATTAAAAAACAAACCGCCCCTAAAATATAAAAACCATCCAAAGAAAACCAGAGTTTATGCCTTCAAACACATTTCAAAATCAGCTGTATTCACTGCCCTTCCTTGGAAATATCTGTATTCCTGGAGAATCTGCACACACACGCACACAGCTCAAGCCCTGTCACGGATGCAGGCTGCACCCCTCCCTGCGGTACTCGCAGACCCCTTCGTGCACGGACGGGCCTCTCAGGTCTGAGTCCTAACTCAGCTCTATAACATGCACGTGTTTCCTAAAAACTTAATAACTGGGCTAAAAAATTACTTCAGGCCCTCAGAATCTGGTTAATCTTCACATTTGGCGACATTAAGTTCATTTTCATAAGGAAATTTTGTCCAAATTTCAAAGATGAATTCTCCATATACTCAACATTGATTACAACTGTGATCTTAACGAAGATCATCTAGCAGGGTAACTCCCCTAAACGAGCACTGAAAGGCAGTACGGCCTCGAGGGCAGTGACGACCCGAGTTCCAATCCCAGGTCCACCAATTTCAAGCAGCGTGACCCTGAACAAGTTTGTTTACTTTCTCACTGTTCCTTCCTTCTATCTGTGAAATGGGGGGGATGAACAAGACCCCGTAAAGCTGTCGCAGGGGTTGAACAATAAGGCACGTGAAGGTTTAATGCCGTGCAGACTATAGTGAACGTTTGGTAAAGAGAGTCCTGTCGCCTGCTGGCCATGTGTGACCTTGGCCAAGCTCCCGAGTCTGGGCACCTGCAGCATCATCTGGCCCTCCCCTGTTCTCTGTGCTCCACACTCCTGCTCCGGGGCCCAGTGCACCGCGTCTCCCTGTCTGCACGGCTCTGTCTCTCCCTTCATTCAGTTACCTGCCCACGCATCACCTGCTCAGAGATACTTTTCTTTACCGGTTTTATTATTTTTTAAAAATGTTTTTCATTTAAGTAATCTCTATACCCAACATGGGGCTCGAACTCACAACCGTGAGATCAAGAGTTGCCCACTCCTCTCACTGACCCTGCCAGGAGCCCCTTGACCAGAATTTTAAATAGCCTCTCCCTCACTGCTCTCGGTTTAACTGCTTGATTTCAATCCAGCATGTCTGGCCTGTCTCCTCCGTAGACCGTCAACTCATAAGGGAAGAGGGCTGGCCTCGTTTTCACCATCAGACCCCAGCGTCTGGAACTATTCGCTGACTGAATTACCGTAAGTGGGAAATGTACGACCGGAACAATACCCATCTGCCAGGGTGTGCCACGGGTTAAATGAGATACGGCAGGACACAAAAGCACGTGCCATGGCTGGCATTCTGCTGGACCGCAGCCTCACCCGGGAGCCTGGAGGCAGAGCGGGCTCGCCGTGGGGGCAGCAGGCGCAGGCCTGTGCAGGAGCCGGGGCGGCTGGATCTCTCCCTCGGGTGCCGTAGGGCTTCCAGGCTGCCAGGGAAAGAAGCACCCTCGGGGTGGACAAACAGTACTGGTTTTCTAGGTATCGGAGAAACAGCTTCTGGATTAAGTGTGAGGCAGGCCCCTCGGCCTCTGTGGAAGATACGAACACGCCAATCCCACCGACGTGGTCCAATCCCACCGACGTGGGCGAGCAGCAGGAGGAATGACCGAGGGTCAACAGAAACTCGAAGCCATCGGTGCTGTCGCTAAATATCCCTGGACAGCGAGGACTGTTCTTCACCTGTAGCTGTAAATGCCCAAAGTGACAGCCACGTAGGAAACAGGACCACCGACTCTGAGGACCAGAAAGACTGACACGGGACGATGAAAACAGTGTCCGGGCCAGGGGACCGCACAGGTGGGCTGAAAACAGCCGTGAGGAGGTAGGGAGAGGCACAGGCCCCCACTTTCTGGAAAACAACATGTCGGGTGGGGGGGGAGGCCACTGAGGGCTGAGCTAACGAGTCTAAACTCTGACTGACTGTAAATTACAACTCAAGTTCCTGAGCGGCGAGCTGCCAATTTCAATGAAACACATGTGACAGCAGTGCAATCAATCAACATGGAGAAGAGACTGAGGTAGAGACCCAAGGCCACGGGACAGCTAGGAGGGAACCGTGAAGACCCGGGCCAGACCCGGGGCCGCGGGACAGCTACAGGGAAGTGTGAAGGCAGAACGATCAAGGGCGGGGGGCAGGGGGAGGTAAGACCCGGGCGTTCGAGGATGATCAGCCACTAACAACCGAGGTTCAAAGCCTCAAGTGAGGACCCTGATTAAAAGGGGTCAGGAAAACAGGAGAAGGAACAAGACGTGAAAGAAGACGTGGAGGTTCTGCGAGGCCCTACTTTATGTCACTTGGGCTGTGCAGTCCTGACGCGCCTAACGGGGCACCTCTGCTCTGCCTTCAGCGGGAAGGGCCGTGGGCCGGCAGGATGACGGAGGGTGGCGCTGAGGCACACAGGGCCCGCCCCGCCCGCCCTCACCTGCTCCACACAACACCCTGCACGACATCCGGGGCCGCCCGGCTCGCTGGCTCTCCCGGATCCAGGCCTGCTCACAGACGGACTGCTTCGCCACGCTCACCACCTTGCGCCGGGCGGGCTTTTGTCCCTCCGACCAGAGTACAGACTCCCTGAGGGCCTGGTTTACGTCTGCCCCCTCTCTGCCGCCCACCACGTCCTGGACGAGGATGGGCCCACAGGTGCAAATGCTGAGCACCCCTGAGCGCCCCAGCGCCACTGCCAGGTCAGGAGAGAGCACCGGGGAAGGCAGCATGCAAGCACACTCGACTGCGGTGTTAGAACATTCCGGCAGCCCTGCAGCCCACCAGCTTCTGACGCAGGCCCGGGGTACAAGCTCTATACTCAAAACGCCCTCCCCCTCGTCGGGAAGCGGTCCGTGATTTCTTAAACAGCAGAGCTCTGACACACATCTGTTGCACAGCTCATCACTAGAGGATCTTGGCCAAGTGTATAAAGGCAGGGGCACAAACGCTTCTTGACAGAGGGCTTGTGGGGTGTTTGTGCACGATCAAAAGTAAGCAATTGTATTTGTAAGCTGGAACATGAAAAAAAGAATACAGTCATCGACTGGGCAAAAGCACAAAACTAAATTTCAGGAAGATTAACCCAAGGGAAAGTAAACTAATAGGAATTAGGTTTCTTCTAAATCAGATCATCAGACACCGGAGTTATTAGGAAGCTACCATTTTAGAGATGTAACGCAGAGCCAAGAACGGACTAGATGTGTGCCCAGGCACGTGTACACGTACGTGCACACAGATGTATGTATCCATCGTGTATGTATTTTAAGACAGCAAACGTGGGTCCACAGGAGATGCTTCCTGCCCTCACTTTCCTCTCTTTTCCACATTTTTAAATGGGGAAAAAAGGCACATATGTTTAGAAAACATACCAAGGAAAGCACACCATACTCATGACACCAGCAAATAGTTAACATACTGATTGTGCCAGTATCTTAACTATATCTTTCAGAAAAGCAATATTCAAACACCACTTTATGTTAACTGTGAAAGACAAAAACCACTTAAAAACACTTCACGTTTCCTGAACTCAAAAAAACAATAAATACACAAAGTATATTCTGTTACATTCTGAATTGCAAAGATAAATTATAACGGCAAGTTCAAAATTAAAAATATTCACTCTAAACACAACGAACACGACATCACAACTGAAGAATAACCTGGAATTCTATACAGTCTTGGAAGTAATCTGACATTATCCATAAGCATCTCATCTGAAGAAAACTTGCGAGCCACATTTAAACCTATTCAATGATGGTAAAGTTACGGAGCTCTGGGTAGTCAGACCGTTCGGTTTTCTAAGCTGCTCTAGCAAGACCGACCGCAGTGAAGACGAGGCTGCTCCTACGTCTGCACAAGGCTCTGTGGGGCAGCCGCTGTCTGGGGCTTTCCGGGTGGAGCCTCTCACCTGACACGGAGACCGCGTGTGTCCGCACGCCTTGCTTCTCGCTGTTGGCCAGCCTGTAACAGAGAGGTGCAAAGCCGTGAGTGCCGCGCCCTCCAGGCCGAGCCCCCGCCGAGCCGACAGACAGGGAGCGCCTGTAATCAGGACGCTGCCGCTTCCCATGGAGACCAGACATTTCAAGGCTGATTTTTAGAAGATTAAATTGCACTACCTGAGGCATTTAAAGGAGTCAGACTGCTTTACTGGTCTACAAGGCAGGAATTAAGATCGACAACTGAAGGAACGCTGAGCCGCGCTGAGAAAGCCACTCCCGACGGTGGCTTTGGCACACCACCACCGTTCGCTGGCCAGTGGTTAGCAGGCTGCGTAAAATTTCACGCTTAAATGCCAGACTGCAAGGGACCGCCCCACATTTATAGGGTTTCTCCAGGAGAAAAAACACCTGGAAAAGAAATCTGCACTCCTAAACGTCATCTGAAAAACTGGAGTATAACTGGTCCTTCTTAAATTTAGTGCGTGTAAGAAAGCAGATAGTACACGAATATATATTTTTATGTACAGCCTGAAAAAAAAAGGAAGCTTAACATCTGCTTGCTTGTTTCGTGAAATGGCTCACCAACACTTGCGTTTTGCATGTTTACACACATAAAATAAAATTTTGGCCACATGTTTTAGCAACACTTAAAAAATACAAGGGTAGGTCATTTAAAAATTTTGGAAAACACAAAGCACAGAGAAAGAAAAGGAACCCAGACTCTTCAGATGCCAAAGTGACTCTGCTGTTTTTCCAGAAGACGACTTTCTCCAGATACGCAAGCGTGCGGTACAGAAGCACGGAACAGAAGACGCGTCTTGTACGTAGAATCTACACTAGGAAGCATGGGGACTGAGGCGATCCCTTTGGGGAACGGGAAAGGTCCCGCAGGCGGCTGTGTGGCCTCTATGATCAGCAATCATAGCCTAAAGCCACGGGACTGGGCTCCTTTGACTGAATGCTCGATGTAGCTGAGACCTAACGATCCTCTAAGTGGAATCAGAGTTGCTGTGCAACACATCAGCCGTTTCTCTTCCACTGCAGCTACGTGACTCAGGAAAACCCTCTCTGAACCCCACGCCCGGCAGGGAAGGGTGCGTGTGCTCCCGAGAGCAGGTTCACTGTCGGCCTCCACGTGCTGTTGCCAAAGCAGCGGGGGGGGGGGGAGGGGGGGGGGCTTCCTCGGCCACGCCGCGTTTCCGGGTGCTGCCGCGAATCAGCTTTGCCACAAGTGCATGGATTCCGCCGCCCCCGGAGCACCAGCAGTCACAGCGTCTGCTGCTCTGTGACTCGTGGCGATTCCGCTCTTCCCAGGTTTGCTTTATTTGTTTGGTGTCTACAGCATCTGTTACCACTTCTGACCTACTACCTTCTTCACCCGCTTTTATATCTACGTTTACGATTCTGCATATCTTAACCCTCAAAGTCATCTCAACAGACTTTCCACATCTGAAGATATTCTGGGCACTGGTTTGTGGCTTAATGTGGGGCATCAGTGTGTATCTGTTAAATATCACTGAGTTTGTGAAGACACTGCCTGGAAGCCCAAAGCTGCTCTCGGCCATCCCCCCACTCACCCGCACGGCTCCTGCGTGGCTCCTGCGTGCCACATACTTTCCAGGGCCAGGTCTACAAGGCCACGTGACCCTGGCCGTCCACAAGACCACGGGGCGTAGATAAGCAAAAAGATAGTATGTTTAAAGTGGGATAAGTACTACAGCAAGGCAGAAGGTGTTATGGGCACGCACACGGGGACGCTCTCCAGGACTGGGGGATCGTGGGGGGTTTCTAGAGAGAGCGATGCAGGATGAGCCCGGAAAGATGAGCAGGGGTGGAGCGGGGTCAAGGAGGCTGGAGGGAGAGTGGACCATGAGGGAGAAGAGCACTTACGATGGCCTAGAGGTAGAGAGAGGACAGTCTACTCCAGTAACTAAGAAAACTTCAACACAGCTTTAGAACAGTGTGGGCAGTGGTGAAGCAAGCCTAGCGTGGCCGGCAGAGGAGAGCGGTCAGGGTCCCGCTCGCCGGCCCAAGGACACATCCCTTGTAAGCAAGACTGACAGCTGATTTGACTTCTTTCTGGAAATACTGGTTTTCTACTTCCCTAGTCGCACACCTAGAAATGTGGTTATTCAGGCAAATGGAAAATCAAGCATGGAACCCACACGGTCTCTAACACGACTAAGTGACAAAATGCACAAAGGGCACTTACTTTGGTATTGATGGCAAAGCCCGTTCACCTTCTGGAGAAAAAAAAGAGAGAGAGAGATGAGGTTCCTTCTATTTCTTTTGAAAAGACTATGTGCAGAAATCAGAGAAGAAGTCTTCCTCCAGAATTTAGCAATAACCCTTTATTAAGGAGGTCATTATGCTGTTTTCATGGTCTATTTTCAATATTTATAACACACACAAACCAACCGGGGGTGCATATGGTTTAAAAGGTACCGCCTAATCAAAACAAAGCAGAGGTGGAAAGACATCCCTCCCAGGAAGCTCTAAAAGATGAAGACAGTCTTCCGGTCAAAGTCAACGTGACTTACACCAAAGGACATTTTGTACTTCGATAAAAACGCTCACCAGTCGCAACACCAAAATCTGTACGGGAAGCACAAATAAAAGGAAGACAAATCCTCGGGCTGTGCAGAGGCAGAGGGGCTGATGCACCAGAGCCCAGGAACCTGAGCCCCCGACCTGGGCCCTCTACTGGGGGTCACCTCCCATCAATGCCTGGAGCCTCGCGGCTCCAGGCACTGTGACTCGTTCCTGGTGGTCATCACAGCGAGGCAAAGGGCTACGTCTGGTGGCTGGGGGAGACCCTCTCCCCTCACCCTCCTTCTGTGAAGTAGGAAGCACACGCAGTCCCCAGTTTAACGTCTTTTATGTGGACAAATCTGACAGGCACTGAACTAATCCTGTCTTCTACTCCATCCCTGACCTAAGTCGCTACCACAATAATCTTCCCCAAGTACAAACTCATCAAGTCATTCCTCTGCTTAAAACTGTAGTGTCTCGTTTTTGGGTTTTTTTTTACGATTTAATTTTTAAGCAATCTCTACATGCAACGTGGGGTTCGAACTCCCGACCCCGAGATCGAGAGCTACACTCTGCTGACTGAACCCGTCGGGCGCCCCTCTCGATGGCTTTTAAGATGAAACTTAAGCACATCTGCGTGTCCCACGAAGCACTGTTTTTTCTGCTGGGACACACAACACCTCCCTGTCTCCCTCTCTGGGGTGTCCGCCCACCTATGCCCCATCTCTCTGCCGCCTTCCCAGGGCCCCTCTAGCACTCGCTGCCCTTGCACTTGCCCTACAAGCCAGCCCCAGCAGCTCCGTCGCCCGCCTCTCCTGTTCCATTCTCCGCTGTTCCCTGCTCTCTGTGGCTGCATATCGTATCTCCCTGAACACAGCGTGCTGCCTTCACACACTCCAACCCTCGGAAGAAGCTCTTCCTTCTTGGTAGAGATACCAAGAATTCCTCATTTGGTAGAAACACCAAATTCCTCAATTTCTTAAAGCTCAACCCGAGTGCGATCTGAGCTCAAAGGAGCCCTTCCTGCAACACCCCAGGCGGCTTCGGGCGGCCGTGCTGGGGCTTTGGCCTCATTACAGGGCACTTCCCATGCATCAGAACCGCTTGAAGGTTACACCGAACCTGCCCACGGGTGTCTCGGGACACTCAGCAGGGTACCCTGTGCTCAGACGGCTCTCGGACCACCACTCGGTTAACCAAGAACTGAATCAGCCTCGGGCCCCGAGTGACTCTTCCTGAACAACTGTCTATTTACCGAGAAAACAGAAACCAGACCAACTCGCACGGACGCTTGTGCGGCATGAGTGACACAGAGCGCACGCGGCTTCTGCGTGGCGCCCGGGGCGCTACGGCGATTCCACGCAAGCTTCCTCACTCCGACTTCCTGGCCTCAAGTTTCAAGCAACGTAACCAAGTTACAGCATGGAGGCCCAAGTGGACTTCCTGGAACTTCCTATCAGGACACCCGTGGCTGCTACCAGCGCATGTCGCCCACATCCACCACCGCCCGTTAATAACGGCCTTCCAAGTGACTCGTCAGCGTGGCCTCTAGCCGTCTGCACCCCCTGTTGGAACGCCTGCTTCCTTGGAGAGAGAAAGAGACCAGTTAATAAACACGTGGCACACAGACGCTTCCTAAGCAGGCGGGCAGGAGCAGAAGGCAGGCTGTAAATGAGCCGACTGACGAGTGGAGGGTCTTAACAGAGCACCTTCCGGAAGGAAATGATCTGAAAGTAACAGACCTCTGAGAAAAGCGGCAACACACAACATCGGCGGCAGCATTCTCAACACTCAGAACTCACCGCCCGAAACACCCGGTTCCAGGGGTTAATTTCGGACATTCCTTTAAATTCACAAAGCTGAACGCACACGTAGGACTTCTCGAGTCGTTCGTGGGGGGGGTATGTTATTTGTCTGAATAAATTCTTTAGGAAGAAGGATGGATCTTCCTATGAACCTACATGTGACTTTTAATTCTCGAATAAAAGTTTTTAGCTGTTTTTTAAAGTTAAACAGTACAGACACACCGTAGCAAATCTAAATCATAAAGGTACGTAACGTGGAAAGGCAGTAGCCCCACCCCCTTTGCTTCACACACACCTGCCCCTGCCCCCTCCCCGGGAGTGCTGACTGTCCACAGTTGGTCACTTAGCTCGTCCAGATATCCGGACTCCTTTATTCTTGTAAATAAACACACAAAGGTTTCACTACACACACACACACACACACACACACACACACACACACACTCGCACACTCACTCGCGTGCTGTAGGCTTTTAGCACAAAATCAGCACCATCTCATCACTGTTTGCAGCTACGGAGCTGCATCGGGGGCGTGTGCTCCCTCATCCAGCGGTTAATTCCCACAGTGTGGACGCTCACGCTGTTTCCGGTTTTGAGTGATTACGAACAGCGCAGAGGGAACATCCCGTGTCTAACTTTGCAGGAGGATTTCCAGGAGGTGGACAACGAGCCCCAACAGCTGGCCAACAAAGTGCAAGGGCACATCTTCCGCGATGCCTCACTTTACCAAACTAGTAACACAAAATGCGATCTGGCTCGTTTGTGTCCAGTGCTTACTGGACATTTGTGTGTCCCCCTTCTGTGAAGAGCCTATTTCCATCCTGGCTTGTCTTCGTGAGCTGGGAGAACGTGTGAGAAAGAAGAGATTTTAATGCTCTGGTGTCTGTGTCACAGACATCTTCCTCCCCATATCGCAGCTTTAGAAATGTTTCTTTTGGGGCGCTCACGGGGCTTAGTCGGTCCCTCTTTCTCTCTGCTCCTCCCCCACTCACGCTCTCTCTCTGTCTCTCAAAAAATGAATAAACATTAAAAAAAACTTTTTTAAATGTTTGATTTACAGTTATTTCCGTTAGGCAATGTATCTTCACTTTAGGCATCTATTATAAAACAGCTGTGTAATAAATGAATATGCTGGGATTGAGAATCAGGTGAGTAAGTTACCAAGTCTAACATCTCACTCTGTAAAGACAACATAAAATTGCTAACAGCCAGTGTCCTACTAGGTTTTTATGAGAAATATTTTCACTTATGCTCTTATCATACACATGAGGAACTTAATGCATCACAGCTCACAAGATCTGATATCAAAACGTTTACCCCAAGGAGAAAAAAAAGCCAATGAAACACCAACACAGGAAGATGCTGACGTTTCAAACATGGAATGGCCGGCTTATTTAATACTTAACGTCTGAATGTTATTTCTGTGTGTACCGACAAACTGATAAAGAATATTAGGGAAATCAGCATAAAATTTTTTAAATTATTCACTAAAAAGGAGACAGGCAATATGTCACACTGAATACTTTCATAAAATACTAATTTCACGGAAAGGAATTTCCCTAAAACATTTAAATCATATTTGCAAGGTACATATCCCTGCTTAAATAAAGCACGAAATGTAAAGCCAAGAGTCTGTGTCTGCACGAGTTCTGACAAACAGTGGCCTTTAGACATTCCTAAAAGCAACTGTGTTTCATACAAAGAAAGCTACTATGAACATATACTATATTTCAGAAAAAAGAACAATGACTAGGTTTTCTTGGTCTGATCATGGTGTCACAAACATTTTTGCTGATTAGCTGTGTCCTTACCGGCTTTCTGGCTGTGGCTTTCTGGCTGTGGCTTCCTGGCTGTGGCTTTCGCTATTGTTTCCAGAGCACATGAGGACACTAACTTTTACACAAAGGTTCCAATGATTCCCCTGCCTCACATGCCCCCACTGCTCCCTCTAACTGCTGTCAACACGGGGTACTCGGCTGCCGGGCGGGCTGGGCTTTCTGCTGCGGCTCGACGGGAGTTCGGACCTTCCCCATCTGCCTTCCTGGTGCTTTCCTGTCTCCCCCCGTACAGGGCACGCAGCCCTGCGGGACTCCTTCTCTGTGACCATCCTGGTCAGGGAGGTGAGAGCTGCAAGGGCCCCGCGCCACCTGCCACAGTGCTGGCTGCTCTGTGGGCACCACTGTGGACCCACCTACCACGCCGTGAGGACGGTCAAAGTCAAGGTTCCCACAATGTGTCAGGGTCCCACTGCAGCTAGCAGTGTGATGGGAACAATCCTAAGACTTACGTGCCACAGTATGTGGTGGACACGGCTCCCAGCCTTTTATGAGGTCATTAATCCTCCCTAAACCATAAAAGACAGGTGCCACTCTGTGTCTTGTATTTTACAGCAAGAGCACCGAGGCACAGAGAGGTTAGGCAATTTACAGACGGCAGCACAGAGGACTCGTGATTCGAACCCACAAGTTGATAGAATTCTACAGCCCAAATTTGTCTTGCTACCACTATGCTATTATCCTGCTGGGAACATTTCGTTTGATTATTTCAGAAATCCAAATCTTCTCAAACAGCCATTATCACTGCCTTGTAAAAACCCCACATCGCTTTTGAGGTGAGAGAGCCTTGTTTCCAGGCCAGTTATTCATTCCAATCATTGACTTTATACATCATGACTGAGAATGGATTTTGTTCTTTTCTCTAAGCTTTTGAGCTCTATGAGAAAAAACGGGAAAGATGCTTTATTTAACACGCGTTACAAAGGATCCCTGAAAGCAAACAGACCCGGAACATGATCCTACAAGTGTCTTTACACCGACAGTGGCCTAGAAAGCGCTCCAGTGTGTTGCTCGAACCCAACAGCCTGAACGCCAACGCTGTCTCCCCGGAGCTCCGTTCAAACCCAGGCTGTGCGTCGCCCTCCTTCCCCAGAAAAAGCGGCATACGATTCGCTGGGCTGAGTCCCTGTGTTCTCGTCACACGCACAGGCTGATCCACGAGAAGGAGCACAGGCTGCTGGGGTGAGCCTGCCAGCAGCTCAGGGGACGCTCAAGCGGAAGCGGGACCTCACCTTTCTGGGGCCTGATGATAAAGGACTGCGTGGCTCCGTTCACCAGCCGGCAGTACCCATCTATCAGGTCAGCCATATTCTCGGCGATGGTCAGGGACGGTGCTGTCACTGTCAGAGGCTCAAAGGGGAAAAGACCAGGAAAGAGGGGTTATTGTTCTTCCCAGTAATCAAAGGGGCAGCTGTGCTATGACATCACACCCCTAGATGCGCTTGGAAACAGAGAAGAGTGACAGCAGCACAGATTTGTCGTAAGGTTGGCGTGAAAAAGGAAGTTTGATATTTAGGGACGTTATTCCTAGAATATGTGACGGAAGGCCACCCAGACAAAAAGAGAAAAATCACTTAAACTGAGATTCACTTTCTAGAACTAAAGGAGGCAAAAAAAAAAAATTTCCCTCAGAATGTCTGGCCCCTCTGGCGCAGTGTAACTAAGGGAAGGATTTGGAGAATCAGCGTATTTCAAGTACGGCTTATTTTAGGAACTAAACTAACGTGGAGTCGATTGTTATCAATTATCCATCATAATTTTTCTAATACTTATGAAAACTAGAAAAATGTCACTATTTCTAGCATGCACAGCACATTCTGCCTGAGGTTAGAAATCACTCTTTTCAGTATCAAACCTGCAATTTTGCCAAACCTCCTGAAGACCTGCCATTAAAGATCGTCCAGGAGACGGTCAGAGCTCGGAGGATGCCCTGACCCGGGCATTTGTCACCAGCTGCCCCGGGGGCCGCAGACCTTCCCTACGCTCAGCTGAATGTCATGGGGTGGGTGGGGGGGGGGGGAGGTCTGAAAACAGTGCCGACAAATGACACTACCGAGCTACTGTCAGGAAACTTCAATCTGTAATAAAGCCTCGAGATCCTAGGGTCTCATCGGTTTATGTCTGAGAATAAAGGCATTTCCTAGAGCCCCAGAAATGCCACCGATCCCAGGCAGGAAGCACAAGCGAGGAGCGTGGCCAAGAAACCCGTGTGAGAAAAGGCTGCCGCTGCCCAAGGGGCCCGGGAGCCGCACGGAGCAGACGACACAGGTCCAGGCCGGGCTGTGTGCACAAGCACAGCTGTCTGTGCCAACGGTCGCCCAGACTCCTTCATACGCGAGCGTTCTCGCTCGTCCGGGGGCCACCTGATGCCGCGTTTGCCGAACGACACCCGTCTCCACTGCGCCACGCGGCACGCGGGCTAAGACCAGGGGCTCCGGGACGAACCCCAGCTCCGCCGCCCGTGCTCGGCTTCCTCAGCCGTGGAAACGGGGACAAAGTATCCCAAACCGCTTCTCTCGCTAAGGTCTGAGAACGACCCGGGTCGCTCCTGGCTTCTGGGCTAAGCGTCAGGGCAGTGGGGTCCCCCCCCAACCCCCGCCCCCGGCAGGAGAGCGGCTGCTGCGCGGTCTCGGTGACCCCGGCAGAGAGCGTCACATACACGGTCTGGGAAATGACGCCGCTTGACCAAGGTATTTGTATGTAATCCTAAGAAGCCGATTTCCTTGGTAGTTCACAGTAACCTTCAGCCATCCCGACAACGCTGCTCCTGACTCTGCCAGCTGTCACCTGCCGTCCTCGTCACTACTTGGGAAGGAACACCCCCCACATAGGAGAAAGCTGGGAGTCTGGCGGTCCGCAAGAACTCTGCCCTTACCTCGGGGGCGCCCGCGATTTTCAGCTGCAGCGTTCCTTTCCTGTCCTTGTCTTCGCTGTTGGAATACTGAATGGTCTGCACTTGATTGAAGTCGGCCAGATGTGTGGGCTTGGGAGAAAAGGCAAACACTTTGGACCCCAGGTAAGGACTGCTGGCAGGTGTTCTGTGACACTGTCACGGTCCCCACCCCATCCCACTCTCCCCGGGACCTCCTCCCGAAGACTGCGTCTGGGGAGAGGCCGCTCGCGCATGCGGCCCCCAGTGGGGTTTTCTCCTCCCGAGGAGCAGTCCTAGAACCTCTGGGAACCGTCTTTGCACCTCAAGGTGAGGGATGTGCCTGTGCCCCGTGCTCCCGAACGCCGACCAGGAGCGCTCCCTCTCCCAGAGCTGGGAGACTGAATCACAGCTACCAGAGAAGGAAGGAGAAAGTCCCTGACTTGACTCACTCGCCGGCCCAGGTGTAGAGGTGTAGGGTGGGGGAACCACGTGTGAAACTCCCTTCCCTTCCCAGAGAGGGAGGGGCCTGTGCACCCCCCCCCCCCCCCCGAGCGCACCCTCAGCTACAAGTCTCTGACTGTAATGGTGCTAGACACATGGCAGGGGTCCAAAGACCCTTCCCAGGAAGACGAGCCCAAAGAGACTTCATTTTTCCAAACAGAACAAACCCTTTTCTTCTTAAGACAAAACAAATGCCCGTCTGCCGCTTCTAGCATTTCTTGACAATGCCCATGTTGCCGTGACGATCCCTGCACATTCATTTACAGCAACTAGCTTGATTCCAGCCTCCTTCTCTTGGAGTGCGTGGGGATTGGCCCCTGCCACCAAGTGCCCCCCTTGGCCCAAATTCTGCCCCTGGGACTGAGTTGGGATTATGGCCCAGCAGTGACTTGGAGTGAGCTCCCTTCACAGCAGAACATCTTCACAGCATTGCTGTGAAGGCCGGGGTGTGCTCCGTGAGGCCTCCCGACGGACCGGGCCGGGGCGGCCCTCCTGGTCTCCCATTCCAGGCCTCGAGCAGGGCAGCGGGCAGCTCTCTTCTCCCAGCCTCCTGCCGCCTGCCCTCGGGGGACCCCGCCTCCCTCCTCGGCCTTCCCGCTTCTCCTCTGCTCCTTCTGTAAACCATCGAGGGCCCCAGAGCTGTGGCGCCCCAGCAGCCCCAGCCGGCCCCGTGGTGCGAGTACCACCTCCAGCCCCGAACCGGGACGCGTGTCCAGCCGCCTCGCACCTCCACACGGATGCAGGGGACCGACTGTGAACAGCACGGCCACGGGATCCGTGCTCAACACCTGCTTCTCCTCCAGTCCTCCCCAGCATGGCAACAAGCATCACCGCTCAACCCTGCTCCAGAGCCAACAAGCAGGCTCCTCCTGCCGCTCCTCACTGGCTCCTCCTTCCCTCACCCACACCCGGCCGAGCTCCATGCCTGGAGCCCCCGCGTTTTCCTTCCACCCTCCCGGCTGCCACTCTAGTGCAGTCACCGTTCGGTATCGTGCTTAGAGCATCAGCCCCACGGCTGTTCCCCTGGTCTGTGCCTGTCCCCCCACGGACCACCCCACCCGGAAGCCAGGGAGGTACTTCGAAGTGTAAGTCAGGCCTGACGGTCCCCTGCTCAAACAGGTACAACGCCAGCAAAAGGAAGCGGACGCCCACCCGGTCTGCCCTCCGCCTGCCTCTTGGACCTAATTTCTCATCATGAGCTCACCGTCACTGGCCGCACTCTAGTCTTACTGGGGCAGAACCGTGTCCCAGAGAGTTGGTTTTGGTTGGCTAAGAATGCGGGCTACAAATGGGGACTGGGGCTGTGGGACGTCATACAATGCATAGGAAATTCCCTCACGATGAAGACTGTCCTGTGTCCTTAATGGCTTTCAAGTGTCCTGGTGGCATGTTCATGTTGGTGAAAAATCGGACTCTAGAACCCAAGTCTATTAAAAAAAAATTGTTTAATGTTTATTTATTTTGAGAGAGAGAGAGAGAGAGAGACAGAGAGGCAGGCGGAGAATCCCAAGCAGGCTCTGCACCGTCAGCACAGAGCCCGATGTGAGGCTTGATCTCACGGACCGTGAGATTACAACCTGAGCTGAAATCAACAGTCGGCTGCTTAATCGACTGAGCCACCCAGGCACCCTGAACCCAAGTCTATTTTAAAACACAAAGTATGCTCCACAGTGAATTTTCTAGGAATACAATTTATGTGTAATTTAGAAAATACTGTACTTTGCTATCTTTGGAACTGTATTATGAGTGCTCACCATTTGGGAAAATGACATTATGGGGAGAAATTTTGTTTGGTATCTGACCTGCTGGCCCCGCACACACACATCCGTAAAGGAGGAGATGAGGCTCCTTCCAACAGAGCAGGAATCCAATGTCATTAAGCTGGTGCTGACACATGAAACGAGGGACATCTCAACTAGTTTCACTAAGTGATTACATAAAAATACTCATAATGAAAAAGTTTTCTCTAAAGCACAATGAGAAATTTAAGTCATGAAAATTAGATTCCTTTTCTTGTTAACCTACTGTTTTCCTCCCTCATTCTGACATTATCCCCCAGGGTCGGCCACAAAACTCCCTCATCGCTCTCCTGTACTACTTGTAAGGGAGGGCTTCTGGTCACCCTCCCTCAGATGAAAACGTTCATTACTAAGTATCGGAATATTCTGTTACGTCTGCCAATCGTTTGGCTGTGCGCCGACACACTGAAGGAGAGTGGTTGAGGTTACATGTGTGCAGCACGCTCCGCGGTTTACTTCAGGTTAGAAGAGGCTCCTAAGCAAGATCTGTTGTCAAGGAGGCAGGGTGGGAGGGGCCGACGCTGACCGCCCTCTCTCAACCGGACACACACACACTCACGCCACCTCTTTCACAATCGGATTATGTTTGTTTTTTCGTTGCTGGTCTTCTTTCTCCTATCCGATCCCACAGCCGGACCGAACGGCCCGTGAGGGTGACAGAGGGGCGGGGAGGCCCGTCCCGCCCGCCGCTGCACCGCAGGGAAGGAGGGCCGCGCTTGGTGTGTGAGGGGGTGAAGGAACGGACTCGGAAGACTTACGGGGTGCGGGGCTCCGTTCCAGGCACCAGGAGTACAGCAGCGAACAAGGCTGACGTGACTCCGGGCATAAGCCATCGCCCGAGTCAGCATCTGGTCACAACTGTGAGAAGGACCACAACAAAGCAACCGAGGGCACCGCACAAAACTACCGCGTCTGTTTGGGGGCGAGGGGCAGGCGGAAAGGCGAGGGTCTCGGAACGAGTCTCGCTGGGAACGAGAATGGCACTTGGGCTCCGTGAAGGCGGGACCGTGCGGACCTCACTCTGCGCTGGGCGCCGGCTCCGAGCGGCCACACAGACACACGTGCAAGCCGGCCGATCCGCCATTCAGACGAGGCCCAGCAGGAGTCACCGGCAGCCCAAAGGGAGGGAAAGGGGGTGCAGAGGAGACCAGGAGCCGCCCCGTCCCGTACGGTAGCGGGAAGCCACACGCGGCTGGGGAGCACCTGGCGGTGTGCGGCTCGTCCAAACAGAGGCGCGACGGGAGCGCGGGAAGCGTGCCGACTTCAAAGACTCAGCATGATAAAAAGCAGAGAAGACATCTCCAGAACTTTTATATGGGTGATCCCTTGAAATGATGGTGTCTTGGATATTCTGGGGTAAGACACGATTCCTTTTTACCTTTTAAGATGTGGTTACTACAACACTTAAAATTCTATCTGCTGCTGGTATCATACTTGTATCGAATGGTGCCGGAGAACGTGGTGACCCAGGAGTCCAGTGAAGTAGATGAGGACTCAGAAGGACGGAAGGGGCTTAGCTGCACGAGGGTCACTGGCGCCCCCGGCCGAGGCGGCTGGGCGGGTGCTGGGGCGGCAGGGGAGGCAGGGCAGCCCGAGTGCAGCGGGCCCAAGACAGGCGACGTGCTCAGGCCAGCCCGGCCCGGGGCAGCCACACATCGCCAGGCTCTCGACGGCCACACGCGCCAAGAACTTTTGCAATAAAGGAAAGAGGAAACACGTGAGGTGCCTGGGAGGGAGAGGGCAAGGGATCCGGGTTTCAGGAAGAGAGAAACTACACATTTTCTACACTAACAAGAACGGCCCAGACACCGGAGGCATTTACTGGTGCAGGAGCGAGAGCAGAGGAGACAGAGGGGCCGTTACACGGCCAGAGGCGGCCTTCCAGAAGCGTGGGGCTCACCGTGGAAGGCACGGGACGGGGGAGGGCAGTGTGGCAGGTGGAAACGCAGCACGGCAGCTTCCACAGGAACTCGTGGGGCTCTATCCTGACTGCCCCGGCCCACTCCTCCTTCTTTATGTAACCAGTCACTCACACTTCCGAGCACACTGATCCTTGTAGCACCAAAGAGAAAATGTATGTTTCTTCCGTAGAACATTTATAAAAATCAACCATGTGCCTGGCTACAATGAAGACTGGAACACATTCAAAATAACTAGCATGTAAACAACATGTGCTCTGCTCGTCAGCCAGGAGCATTAGAAATAATAAAGGTGAGACCCAAACCCCCTGAGCTACTTGAAAACTACCATCCCCTTAAATAATGCTACAATAAGAGAAACAAAACTGAAAGTTCAAACTGCAAAGGAAGACGATCACACACCAAACCTGGTCAGACAGTAAAAGCGGTATCGGAAAAAGGAAGTGAGAATAAGTTTTAGAGAAATATCCAAAGGGAACAGCAGGAAAAAAACGATAAAAACAATCAAACAAGACCAGGAAAGGGGATCTGCCTAAAGGTAAATGCTGCCATTACTGAAAATGAATGGAAATGCTGAGACCCTGATCTCTGAGCCTGTCCTGGAAAGACACCTACAACAGACGAGCCCTCCACAGGCCCCAAGGGCCAGCCTCCGCAGACAGCTTGGGCGTGAGACCAGACACAGCCCTGAAGTTACTGGAAGTCACGAGGCACAGCTCCATGGCAACTGCCTGAACCTGTGGGGAAGCAGAGCACATACTAACAAAATGTAAGTTACCAAAGCCAACGCCAGAAGTGCACAACCTGACCAGCTGTGCTGGTGTAGAAGGAGCCAGAGAGGCACTCACACACCTGTCCCCGGGAGGATGGCAGGGGTCACACAGACCAAACCTACCTCACCTGTACAAAATCGCAATTCCAATTCTGGCTTAAAATACTTCAGGCCATAAAATCATAGAAAGACCCCAATTTACCTGATGAACTTAGTGTAATTTTTAACATCATGCCCTTATAAAGCTAATATAAAAAAGATTAGAATGGGGGTGCCTGGGTGGCTCAGTCATTTAAGCATCCAACTTCAGCTCAGGTCACGATCTCACTGTTCCTAGTTCCTGAGCTCGAGCCCTGTGTCAGGCTCTGTGCTGATGGCTCAGAGCCTGGAGTCTGCTTCAGACGCTGTGTCCCCCTCACTCTCTGCCCCGCCTCTACTCATGCTCGCTCTCTCTCTCTCAAAAATAAACATTCAAAACAAGGAAAATTTTCATTAATCTCACTTATGAATAGTTGCAAAAATTCCACATATCAGCAAATATAATAAATCAAGATTTCAAAACAACAATACAGCACAACCAAGTGGGAGTCACTTAACAGCTCAATACCGACACACCATCAATACAATATAAAACAATAAATTAAGGGAGAAAAACCAAGATCATATCAGTAAAGGCTGAAAAGACCTTTAATTACATATAGCAGCCCTCCTGATAAAAATTCTAAGCACAAAAGGGCATAATTTAAATACATAAATAAACAAGAACACCAAAGACACGCATTACTGAAACCTAACAACAAGCATTACCCCAAATAAAGACACACTTTCAATTGATACAATCCAGAATGACCCGGGGATCTCTTCTGCCACCCGTCATTAAACATGACCTTGAAGGAGCCTTGGAATACAAGGAAAGGAAAAAACTGTACAGACTAGGGAAGAAGGGAGAAAAATTCTTGTTTTGCCAATTAGATGATTATATACCTACAGAGGGTAAGATTCTAACGAAAATGACTTAGTAAATGAATGATAAGCTTCTTGAATACAGCATCATCATAAACAACAATCGAGCATATTCGGCTATGCTTGCAGTATGCATTTTGAATTAGAAATAGTCCATAAAAACCCATTCAAAAATAGGCCAAAACCAGTAAAATACTCATGAACTGGTTTAGCAGGAAAGACGCATGTGAAAAAGACTACAGAATCCTCCTGAAGGATATAAAGCAATCCTGACCAGATACAAAGACATGCCATATTCTTGGACAGAAAATTCGTATCAAAAAATATCTACTTCCACAAAATTTCACAAAATTAACATACAAGCTGGAATCCCAACAGCACTCTCTGTGAATTTTATAGATTTGGTTTTGAAAGACTAAGTAACCAGGAAGAGCCAGACAAATGTACAAACGAGGAGTGACACACAGAGAAGATGTGGGGGAAAAAGGAAACCCTGGGCTGGGGCACCTGGAACCGTGTGGAGTCAATCCAGAAGGAGACGACTGACCAGTGGTGCGGGACGGAGGTGCCCGGGGGGCACTGCAAGAGGTACCAGATGACACGACCCGATAAACCGCAAGGACACCGCCAGCTGCTGCCTGCACCAGGGCCAGCAATAACCAGCCACCTGCCAGTGACGACACCCAAATTTCTAAGGGATTTCGCGGTACGAGGCCATGACCTAAACACTCCAAATCCATGTAAGTATTTAATTCTCTTGCTGACCCTATTATGCGGTTGAAATGATTATGGCCATTTTACTACCAAGGAGACACAAGTCGATGGCGCAGGACCCCAAAGCCACGAGGCTGGCGTGAGAGCGAGTCAACGTGGGGACCGTGGCCATGTCCTCCACAGCCTGCCCCCTTGACCACACTAGGGGCCCCACCTGTGACCTCGCCTGTGGATTCCACAGGAAGACTTACATGTAAAAAGGACAAAGAAAATAGTCAAGAAAACACAGGAGACCACCAGTCAAATCTAAAGGCTACAACTAAAACAATCCGTGAGTAATAAAAACAGATAATGCTGGGGCACATGTATGGCTCAGTTAAGTGTCTGACTTCAGCTCAGGTCGTGATCTCACAGTTTGTGGGTTCTCACCCTGCATCGGGCTCTGTGCTGATAGCTCGGAGTCTGGAGCCTGCTTTGAATTCTATGGGTCTGTCTCTCTCTCAAAAATAAATAAACATTAAAAAAACCCCAACGGATAATGCCACAGACCATCCTGAAGGGGCCACACCAATGTGCTCCTGCCATCCGTCAATTGCTATCAGCGTGGGAAAGCTCCAGGGGCCCACACTTTGTCAACACTTGTGATTATGGCTCTTCCTCATGTGAGCCACCCTAGAAGAGACCTGTGGTCCCACATGCATGGACGTGATGACCAGAAGGCTCAACACCTTTCCATTTAATCCCCTGACCACGGGGGTGTCCTCTTGGGTCATCTGCCCTTTACTTAATGATTTACTGTCAACCATTCCCTTGGATTTAAGGGTCCATGGCCAAATGTATTAACGCTAATGTTTGGCTTGCCTTTCTACTATCTTTTGATGAAAAGAAGTTCTTGATTTCGATGTCTATTTTATGAAAATTGTCTTTTAGAGTTAGCACTTTTTAAGTCCTGTTTAAGGAACTCTGCCTACCCCAGGTTTACAGAAATTCCCAATGTTTTCTTCTAATATTTTTATCGTTTCTCTTTCACGTGTAGATCCATACTCCATCCGGAATGGGTTTTGCTATGGTGTGCCGACAGGGGTCAGAGTTCACTGCTTTTTGTCTGTGAGTATCTGGCTGACCCAGCAGCACTTACTGAATACTTAACCACTGAGGCAGAACTCAGGACAGAGGCCCCTCTGGGGGTGTGGGAGCAGAGAGCTCAGTGAGGTCCCACGCGAGCAGTGCGTGCGTGCACACGGCATGCCAGGACGCGCCAGCCCAGACTTACGCTGCAGCCCTTGTCCGTGAGGTAACTGATTCCTTCTTCTGGGCCGATCGCCAGTTCCACTGAAATAATCCAGCTTGACTTTTGGAGGCGAAACCGGTGGTGACAAAGGTACCAGAAGAAAAAAGAGAGATTTCAGATGAAAGGCTGTGGACACATTAAAAGGACCAAAGCGGGGGCTGTGGGGAGCACCTCAGCTTGTGATTCGTCTGTCCAACCAGGCAGTACAAAACGTCTGTAACTTCCCCAACCCAGCGTCAGATGCGGGGGAAGCTACTGGTTTCTTTGGAAAGATTATTTGAATAGTAAACTCGCCTCTAGACAACAGTTAACCAATCCCTGGGCTGGAATAAAAAATTCTAATTATCAACACAGGCACGCTTTTTAAAAAGAGGATTTCATTTTTACATTGATATATTTTCTTTTTGCATTTTTCTCACTGAAAATGACAAATATTCTCGTGGTGTAAAAAATGTGACATTTCAGATTTCAATCAGAAATTTAGATGCCCGTGGATAAGAAACAGCAGGAGAACCCACACCTCGTCCACTATCCTCTGCCCCGCACTCACACCCCCCACGTCCCCATACTCACACCGAGGGCACACTTGAAGCACTCTTTATCAAATCGGTACACTGGGGAGAGGATCTCAAAGAATTTCAGAATGCTCTCTTCTCTGTTCAGGTTGGCGAACTGTCTAAATGTCTGCTGGATCAGTTTTCTTAGTGTTTTGGCCTGTGTGATACAATTACAAGAATCATCTTAGAGCAGTAAGAACTAACAGCACAGATCTTTCCTCCCACCACCCACGACCACCTGTGTTCGCATTACTAGGAGACATCATCACTTGTCAAAGCTTCATTTTTTTTTAACTAGCTGCAATAAAGTACAGGTCGTGTAGGATATAGCATCCTAGCCCTTTTTAAGCACACGGTTCAGGGGTTCCAAGTCTTATTTCTTCAACAGAAATCTGTAAAGAGATAATTTGCTTACTAGAACATGTGGTAAAAAGTTAGGCAGGATAGGTGCATACTATCTACGTACACGAAGGGAAGGAAGCTGGCCAAGGATTAGGTATAAAGGACTCACACGCCCCACTGTTAGGAGGGTATGTCGATACAAGGCTGGTGAAGGGCAATTTCGCAGCACAAATACCTTAAAAAAAGACACCCAACTCCGGATCCAGAAATTAAAATTCCAAGGCACGGCTCTTAAGAAACGATTCAAGAACTACACAAAGATTCAGCAACAAGGAAGCTCGGTGCGCAAGTGTGCCTAGTAACAGGTGGGTTACACGCGTCTGCACGTGTCTGTCCACGCTGTATGCAGCCCTGAGGGCTGTTGTGCAGGGGCGCCTGGGTGGCTCAGCCGGTTAAGTGTCCAACTTCACCTCAGGTCAAGATCTCGTGGTCAGCAAGTTTAAGCCCCGTGTCGAGTTCTGTGCTGACGGCTCAGAGCCTGGAGCCTGCTTCGAATTCTCTCTCTGTCCCTCTCCTGCTCGTGCTCTGTCTCTCTTCTCTCAAAAACAAACATTAAAAAAAAAAAAAAAAAAGACTATTGTGCAGAACTAATTTACTGATGTTAAAATCCGTATCACGGTGTTACACGAGATAATATGGCAAAATGATCTGTATGTCAGGGACAGAGGCCTTTTAAAGGGGAGCACTGGGGATGGGACGCAGTCATGTGTGAGCACAGGCGCACACGTACCAGCACAGAGAAGACAGACCACATACGCCCTTCTCTGTGTGGCGGGACCACAGCTGACCTCTGAGACTTCGCACATCTCACTCTTCTACTTACGCACCATGAGCAGCTGGACAGTGGCAGGAAGGGCCCTCCGGGCAGCAAGCCCACCGTCCGTGGTGTCGGAGGAAGCCCGGGGAGGCCAGTGGGCAAAGGAGACACGGTAAGGTCTGAGGACGACGGCTAGGAGAAGACCGCCACGGCGAGTGCTCGGCTTTCACCGTGGGGACAGACAGGGTCCTTGGACGCACCAAGCAGACCGATGTGATCTGACGCAGGTGCTGCTGTGCTGTGAACAGCACGAAGGAAGAAGCAGGAGAGACGAGGCAGGATGCTCCAAGCCATCTAGGCAAGAGGCTGGCAGAGTGGACACAAGGGCAGCAGCAGGAAGGGGGTGAAGTAGATTTATCCCGAAAATCGGAACCAACAAGGTGCACTAAGAGACAAGAGTTCCCACGAACTGAGACGGTGAGCCTGTGGGAGAAGCAGGCTGGCAGGTGGGGGTCTGGGAGGGGAGCAGGAGCCCAGCCGAAAGCCGCGTGAGAGGCACTCCGACAGGAGGCAGAGCCAGCAGGCGGAGAAGGCCGGGGCGGGGGCGGAGGGGAGTGAAGGGCCGCAGACTTCAGCGTGTCCCCCCCTCAGCACGTCGGGGGCTGCTAGGAGGTGGACCGCCAGGGAGTGACACACACAGGTGACAGCCTGCCTGCAGCGGCTTGAAGGTCCCCGTGTGCTCAAAGGGTTACGGCACCTGCAGAGAGCGAGGGGACAGTGACAGCTGCGGTCAAAGAGTAAGACACAGTCACGGCGGCTGAGGTTACGGGGTGAAGACGGCAGCGTGGGAGACCCCGGCAGGCGGAGGACAGGTGCCGAGAACCAGAGGAGCGGGTGCTGGACGATGACCTATGGCACATGGCCTTCATTGTAAAGGCTCGCTCAGCTCTGGCACAGGAGGCTTGGGGGAGGCTGTGAGAAGCAGAAAGACCAGCCAGGTTCCCGGAACAGGCCACCCCAGAAACACCAGTGACACAGACCCTGAGGTGGTGCTAAAGGAGAGGGTGGGGCACCTTTGGGACGCTCGGACGACCTCGGTGGGCCGGGAGGGACAGGCAATCGAGCATGACAAGGTTTGTGGACGGGACAGATGGACAAGCAGAAGGGGCAGGTGTGGTGAAAATAAAGTCACGCCAATTCGGGACGTGTGTGTGATCCTTCAGTCTTTGGACCAGAACCATCAAGCAGACAGCTGGATACAGATTTGGCGCTCAGGAGAGGGCAGGGCTGGGGACAGCACGGTCAGAGTCTCCAGCTGACGTATGTACGGGCGGCTCCCACAGACCGAGCGGAGGCTGCAGCCAGGGTGGGCCAACAGCTGACTGTAACTTAGATCACATAATCTAAACTCGAGAGAAGTAAAACGGGCCATCAGGTGTTCACACAGAAAATGACCGACCGGTTAGCCTCGGGTGCTTGGTCGAGAGAGGTCTGGGAAGCGCGTCTTTGGGAACGCCCATCTAAGTACCGGCCGCGGGCCAAGGGGCTGAAAAGGCCACTCTTATCATGGGCTAAGATAGCATTTAATAGTTGTTCTGACTCAGGCTTTGCAAACGTTCTCGTGGTCTATTAGGTCCAACTGTCCCCCAGGAGCGAGTACACTGGCCAAGGAGACCTGGGTACGGTCTGCACCCACTCGCAAGGCATTTTCCTCGTTATAAATGAGCAACACAGCGTCCTGCGAGTTTCCTGAAAGCAAGCCAGTCCCTGACAAGGAGGTCCGCTCTGCTCTGGACCCAGAACGAATCCACTAAGGAAATCCTATTCTGTGCTTGGCACTTGGGAAGCACTGAAGAGTTGGCACGGATGCCTTGCCCTCGAGAAACTCGGCGTTCAGCGGGAGAAGAAAAGCGTTCTGATCTCCATCCACGCCAGCACGAGTGGGGTGCTAGGGGCACGGGGCTGTCAGGTGCCGGTCAACAGAAATGGTACCAGACCTGGCCGTGCAAACGGACCCCGAGTCTGCCCGGTGGCCCTGCCAAGCAGCTACTCTCTGGAGGTGAGGGAAGTCAGGCAGGTGACACGGTGGAGGTGGACGGGGCTGTGAGGCGGGCTCACGCACCTCGTCCTCGGAGACACCACGAGGCGGCAGCAGGGAGGAGCCAGCACCATGTGCGCTGGGTCCCACCTCACTTTGAATTTACTTTCAAACGTGGGAATTGGGTAAGATCTTCGTGAGCGAGAAGCGGGCCCGAGTGGCCTCGTCATTCTCGAAGAGTATGGAGGAAGGAGTGCGGCCCACAGCGAAACCCAATTATGTGCCTCAGAATGAGTGAGGGCACGACTCTGGCATCACAACCCTCACACAGGTGAGACAGAAATCAATTCTGGTCTGTCTCGTAAACTGAGGACACTTCACTCCCCGGCACGTAAGCGGGAGATTTCAATGGCCTGGGGAGGGCGGGCTGCTTCAGTGCGTCCATGTGCCCGTCGAAGGAGGAAACCAGTGCACAGAAAGCCCCAGAAAGCTTCCCAACTCTTCCCGCAAGTGCACGCCAATCTAGGACACGGTGGCTGCTGCAAAGGACGGCTGTCCAAAGACCATGGGGACCACAAGCAGGGACAACTCATTTTTATTAACATTAACAAAAAGCCGATCTAGTCATTCACACCTCTAAGAGGAATACTTGCACTCAGACAAGTAATGACGTGCGGTGACTAAAACCGCGTCAAAGAGGCCCGGAAAAGAGGGCATTTCCGTGCCTTGTAGGCAGTTCCCAACAAACCACGAGTTTATAAACGACGGACGACACTCTACGTTTCCACCTGGTCATTCGTGTGATGCTTTCAAAAACGCATCACCCAAATGGTGTCCCTCTCTGAAGCAGCAGACACAGAAGTCGCTCTTTAAAGCGAGCAAATGCTGGAGCCTCGGTGGTTCACTCGGTTGAGCCTCTGAGCCTTAATTTCTGTTCAGATCATGACCTCAGAGTTGTGAGATCAAGCCCTGCGTCAGGCTCTGTGCTGAGCGCCTGCTTAAGATTCTCTCTCTCTGACCCTCCCCTACTTGCACACATGCACTCTAAGAAAAAAACAAAAGAAAAACAAAAAGAAAAAGAAAAAGAAAAAAACCAGCCACCGAAGTCTCCTCCTGAGCATCAGACTCACACACACCCCCGGCCCACCCGAGGCCCCCGCTGGACGTCCCAGACACCTGCAAGCTGACGGCCACTAAGAGAACTCAGGACCTTACTGCACCCCAGGCCAGTCTCCCAGATGCTTCGAGACAAAGCCCTAGGTGGCAGCCGTGACCTCTTTTCCCTAACCCCTCAAATCCACTACACCCCCAAGTCCCACAGCGCTTTTCTGGAAACCGTATCGAGTTCTCTAATCCTCTCCGGCACAGGAGCCCCACTCTCGCCTCCCGTGGGCACCTACACACATTGCCACGCGCTCTTTTGAAAACACGGACTGGATCACCTCACGCTGCACCTTCAACCCTGGGGCCTCCAGGACGCTGCATCATCGAACCACGCAAGTACGGAGGCTGCGAGGCCTCTCGGCCCAGGGGTCCGAGGGGAAGAGCACAGTGGGCGGGCAGAGCAGGTTCAGCTCGCTGGGAGGCGGCCGTCGGGAGTCGTGTCACCACGGGCCACTCAGGGAGGCTCAGGGGGGACGCAGCTGCTCTCTGGGGTCAAGCCTCCCTGTGTCTCTGCAGCGCCCTCAGGGAGAAGTTCTCTCACCAGCCCCATCTTACAAATGAGGAAACGGAGGCACAGACGCAACAAAGAGCTGCACGGCAGAGACAGGGCTGAAGCCCAGGCAGCCTGGCACGAGTGCGTCCCGTTGAGGACGTCGCCGCCCCTCGCAGAGGCCGTCCGGGCCAGGCAGCGGGGGTGGGGGCGCGAGGACAGGGCTCTGGGTGGGACCCGCGGCCGCCCCGGCCTCTGCACGCTGCCGGGAAAGCAAGAGTCAGTACGCGGCATGCGGCACATGCTGGGTGCCCAACAGGTGTTTTAAAGGGACGGGCAGGTGCAAGAAAGCATGAGGACACCGTCCCATCCTGTTATCCTTCAGTTTCTATGCAGCACTGAGAATTGCAGGCAAAAGCTTTGGCAGAAGAGAGACTGAAAAGCTGGGGGGAGGGGAGGACACGGGTGCTCACGAGCCTCAGTGTGGCTGGCTGTCCCAGCAAACCCAACCCCTCTGGTTTGCAGCCTTTTTTGTTTGTTTAACATCACAAAGCTGGTCATAAAAAAGTAATCCGCATGTAACAGGCAAATCCCAGCCGCTGTGGATCCTGAGTGTCTCACTGATCCCCTGACACAAGCCCTCCCAATCCTGCTTGTCCCTCGACCGCCAGCATCAGGGAGGAGGAGAAGCAAGGCCGGGCCCTGTCCCTTCTCCGTCCTTCCACATCAGGCACACAGCCCTGCCTTCTGACCTTGCACTCAGCAACCCCCCCCCACCAGATGACAATGACGATGACGGAGGATGACGTGCGTCCTGATGAGCACGTGCTCTTCTGCGAGGGGACTGAAGCCACCAGCCCTGTGCTCCTGCTCCATCCCCAACACTCAGCCATGGGCCTGGGAAGACACCAGTGAGTTCTAACTATGCAGAGGGCAGCCTGAGTCACAGGTTTCCCCCTCCCTGCATCTGAACCTGCGGAAACGCATCAGAGGCCTCACACTCGGAAGCGGAAGTCAGGGGAGGACAGCAGCTGCAGCAGCAAGCAGACGGCGGCATCCACTTGGGACGCCTGGCCGGGAGGGGGGTGCCCACGCTTCCCCACAGTCCGCGCTGCTCGGAACCTACGGTGTCCGGTGCCTGAAAGAACCAGAAAACCGTGCTGTCCGAGAGGAGCCCCAGATCCATTTTTAGGAGAAGGACCTCACAGCAAGCACCACTGCTTTCCCACTTTTCAGCAAGGAAACAGCTCCACCAGGTCTCACTTCCCGGACTCTCCTGATGTTAAGACACTTCCGGAACCGGTCAAACAAGCAAGACTGTTGGGCACCACGTTCCATCCACCCACTTAGAGTTCCAAACCCCCCCCCCCCCCCCCCCGTGTTTGCCTGGATTTAGGAAACGAGGCGTCTGTCTGTCCATCTCCAGAGAGAAAAGTACCCAGAAGGTGATACTTCCTCAGGATGCAGCAGTATTATTAGGTCGGATGGTCAGAAACCACTGCTATTCAGCTGCTGTGAACTACCAAAGCAATCTTACTTCCGTCAGCCTACTAGTTATCAGGTGCTGCTAGCGGCAATGAACCTGCAGGGCATCCCCGATGGAAAGGTCATAACATGATGCTACAGAAGTCTTGCAATAAAAGAATAACAGGCGGAAAATACACTGACTGAGGAATAATCTCATCCATCCACCGGCCAAGTGCTAAATACAGATGTACTCACGGTGCACAGAGCATATTTTTAAAGTGAGAGATAACTGACATACAACACCCTGTTGGTCTCAGGTGCACAACACCGTGATCTGGTGTTCGTTCACACCGTGAGAGGATCGTCTCAGTAAGTCTAGTGAACGCCCGTCTCCTCACACAATTCCCAATTTTGCTCTCTTGTGATGAGAACCTTTAAGACTCACGCTCTTGGCAACTTCCACGCGTGCGCTACGGTACTGTTAACCATGGTGACCTGTGCACGACACCCCCACAGCTTATTTATAAGCAGGAGGCCGTGTCTTTGACCCCCTTCACCCCTCCCCTGGCAGCCATCGATGTGCCCTCTGGATCTACGGGCTCAGTGTTTTGTTTGCCTCTAGATTCCACGCGTAAGTGAAATCAGACAGTGTTTGTCATTTTCTGACTTATTTCACGTGGCATGATGCCCTGAAGTCCATCCGTGTTGTTGCGAACGGCAAGCTTCCCTTCTTTCTTATGGCTGGGTGATATGCCATGTCTTGGCCGTCCGCCCGTCCGTCAGTCTGCTCTCCCCGGTGCGCCTGCCCCTTCTGGCCTGCGGGCGCCAGGAATGACAGCCGAATGACCGCCAAGCTGGGCATTCCCGCGATTCACAAAGGTGCTAAGCCTGCAGTGGCCACCTGCTAATCGCAGGAATGCGGGCAAGGACCATTTTCGCTCAGGATGAAGCTCCGTGTTGCTGACAGTACCCCAGAAAGCTCTTGATCCCTCGGGAAGCATACAGCTGCTTCGGAGGACTGAACTACTGGCCTCTCAGCTCTTCTCCTTCTGAAATGAGATTTCTACTGGGGGTTGTATGCAAATCAACAGAACTTGGCTATTCTACCTGCTACCGGATTTCAGATCTACACGAGGGCTGCAAAGACGGCCCCCGGCCCCCCGGGGTCGACGTGTCACACGACACCCACCGGCACCACTTTCTCAACCTCAGACCCTGCCTGGATCTCACCGGGCTGCCCGCCAACAGCCTCTCACTGTTCCTGAGCCTCACACTGCGTTTACTCGTGTCTCCTCAGTGTCCCCCAGCCGTGACAGCTTCTCGCCACTTCTGAAGGGTAATCATCAGACCCTGGCAGACCGTTCCTCAGGCTGCGTTTGCCTGTTCATTTTCCCGGTGCAGTGTTTTTAGAGACGTGTCTCTGGCACGACTAGGATCGAAGAGACCGAGACTTACAGTACCTTGTCAATTATTCTTGGGAACCGAGGCGCAGACCTCCCCTCCTCTCTCCTGTCACAGCTCATTTAAGCTCCACCAAACCCAACAAGGCAGCCTCTCCGCCCTTGCACACCAGCCTCTGCAACGGCCTTCGGAGAAGCAAATGGACTGACCTAGCCTACTTCCGGGAAGCAAGCATGAACGAATCCGGCCCTTCCGCAGGGCCGTTCTGGGAGAAGCGAGAAGCGGCTATGAATCTCTCGTTAGCCGAAGTTTCACTGGCAACGGTTTTGAAGGAGGAACGGTCTGAACACAGCGCGCTCTGTCCTACAGCTGTCACCGCCACCCAGGCCTGTGCCGAGAGTGGCTCCGCGGACTCGGGCAGCAAGCAGGGCACGGCTGGACAGACTCACGCACGGGGTAAAGAAGTGCTGGCCTATGGGAATGAACTACCGATTTAGCTACTTAAGAAACCAAACAGACTTTACCTGTTTTACAAAAGTACTTCGGTTCTCTCACTAGAACTCAGGGGAGACCCTCTAGATGAATCTACACCGACACCAAGCAGTAGGTACAAATCCTATTGTCCCCTACTTGCAGTAAAAGCAGCAGCAACTGAGCTTCTCAAATCACAGCTGCCCAGGGAAGGTTTTCTCGTGTTCCCCAAGGTCAGTGCCTCCCTTTCTGCTCGCGTGGCAGGCCCTCACCCGCCCCACCTCTGCCTGCTTCCACCCTGTTGTCCGGGCTCCCATTCTGCACTCTGCACAGCCATCACGCCCGCAGCCCCCCGAAAGCTGCTGCGCCCCGCCCCGCCCCACACAGGTGGCCGCTTGCCATCTGGGGGAGCTCGGGGTGGCCAGAAAAGCCCACCCGAGTCAGCAGCAGTGTCAGGACAGGGAGGCCGGTCGGCACGGACCCGGGGGACGACCTGGAAGAGGCCTGGAGGGGCGAGTGCTGTCAGGGGAGCGGGCTCCCGGGGCTGCTCTCCTGAGCAGGCCTGACCCCCCGCCGCATGCCTTCCTTCCACGGTGCCCCCTCCAGAGGGCTCCCCGCTAACTCTCCCCCCGTCAGCCGCTCTTGATGCTGTCCACGGCGTCATCTACGTCACCGATCGCCAGGCACGACTGCAAACACAGCGTTGGGGACGCGGCAGGCGCTATCCATGCCCTGGTGGATCTGAAAAACAGCGGAGGCAGGCCAACCCAACGTGGACAAGGAAATCCCCGTGAATGTGGGCCTGAGAAAGTAAAGACCAGGGTGCTGAGCAGGGTCCTGAGAGAGGAGAGCGGTCCCCGGCCTGTACCTGTGGTGCGAGGAGACCACGACAGGGCGCAGAAGGCCCGGTCTGGGAGAGCCGGCCGCGGGGCCGGGGGGGGGGAGGGGGCAGGGGGCACCACGGGTCCACTCGGCTACGCTTGCCCCAGGGTACCTTCTTGGATTCCCACACAACAGCAGTCACACCTCTCGTGACGAAGCACGGAAAAGACTGCAGTGACTCTGAGGCCGCCACGGGGCTCACACCTGAGCGCCACTCAGGACACCGTGGCCACCGTCCAGCTACTTTCACATATTTTCCTGCTTTTCCATTCACAGTGGCTACTATGCTTGGCCGTTCAGTGACGTGAACTCACTACAGAATCGTGCCTTTTACTCGTGTGAACGCCTCCTCCCCACCCCACCCACGAACTGCAGATCCATGCACAGAGGCATCCCTTCCACTCGATTGTCCAAGGCCTTCTTGGAGCCACGGCGTGACTCTCCAGGTCACACCGTCCCGCAACCCCAGGAGTACGGACGGCCCGCACCTCAAAACCCTCCAGAAGGACACAACCCTGTCGCTCTCGGGTACCTCCAAACACCCCGGATCTCGCCTCCAACCCCTCCCACTATGCCGGACTTCCTTAAAGCTCTTCGTCTCGGACCGCACCCCTCCCCACAACAGCCACCTAGCTCATGCCAGGTCTGCGAGCTGCCTGTCCCGCCCATCTCTGTACCTGGCCCTTATCACCTGCTCGGGGTATGCTGAGAGAGCTGGTACCCCGACAATTCACTCCAGCGTGTGGGGAGTAGATCAGGAAATGGGAATGCAAATGAAAGAGCAGGACGGCAACACTAGAAACCAGAGAGGCTGAGACATTACAGAAGAGTATACTTCCCCCTCTCAACTGTGTCTCGTTACATTCGTATCAAGTACCTTATACTTTAAAAATAACACCTCTGTATCTGCTTCCCGTAAGATTCTCCAGAAGCTGTGTGATGGCGGGGTGGGGGGGGACATGACCACCTCCCACGTGAGGCTGAGCAGACAGACTCAGGGAGACCGAGAACTAGTGCCTGTAGTCCTGTTCTCGATGAGACCAAGAACAAGCAGAACCTGGATGCCTGGACACAGGGCCTTCGTCACAGACTGCATTTGGTAAATTGCACCAACACCATG
Organism: Panthera uncia; assembly: GCF_023721935.1. NCBI lineage: Eukaryota > Metazoa > Chordata > Mammalia > Carnivora > Felidae > Panthera > Panthera uncia. The sequence continues at coordinate 2,988,906 of NC_064812.1, read as the reverse complement.
ACCCAATGACAGGCAATGGGACATGGTCGACTATATATAAAGAACAGACAGTAACAGCACAAGGGCCAAGAAACCCTTGGGCAGAAACGATTAATGCAATAGACTGCTGACTCGGCATTTTATCGGCATGAGTGAGAGGCTCCGTGCTCCTTCCCTCCTCACACCAGAGAACACCTAGTGAGCTCTGTGTTCACTGTTCTCAGACTTTATACTTATGAATCCATTCATCCTCGTATGAAGCCCACGTGTTAGAAAGTGGTTTGGTCCCCACTTTATAGATGTGGAAACGGAAACACAGTAAGGTTAAGTAACGTGGCCAACATCCCGTGCAATTCACGGTGATGAAGTCAGAATTTTCACCAGGGCAGTTTGGCTGCACAGCCAGGTTTCTGGACCAGTGTGCTACCTTCTCCTATAGCACACGTCTTATCCTGCTCGTGTGGTCTTCCACGTGACTATTCTGGTACAGAACACCACCTCTGTGATAGAAAGAGCACGAACAGCCACCTTGATACACGGCCTCGTTACGGGTACTGTGGTAACATCCATACATGAACCTATTACATATTCACACACCCCCCCCCCAAAAGACTATTTTCTTCATCGAGGAAATAAGAAACAGGCCCAAGACCACGGGCCTTGTAAATGGCACAGCTCCCACAGGCGGGACTCTGTTCTGACCCAAAGTCCAGCCCCCGCACTTGACCGGCCCGGCACACGCTCTGGATTGGCGGGAAACCACACCTCACGGGCCCCAGGTGTCCCTCCCCTGACGTTCCCACAGCAGGGAGGGAGAGAAGGTGGCGCTGTGCAGAAGTTACTAATGAGGAGGGGTGTCCACGGGGTCAAAACAAGAGAGGACGGGCCTCCACAGGGCACTTACGTGGGCACGGCGTGCGCAGACACACAGCATTCAGCTACCGCTGTGGTTCTTCTACACACCGCTTCTTGGCTCTCGTGTGCCATGGCACCCGAGACCAGACAGGCCGAGGTGACAAAGCCTACCGTGCGTGCATCTTTCTTAGTCTTGTACTTAGCTGAGTGTCACACATAATCAAGAAGTGAAACAGTGGCTTTGTGGGAGAAAGCTGTGCCTACAAAAATCTACTTGCCATTAATATAAGCAAAATACCGATTAGCTTTTTTACGTTGTAACTTTTACACCCAGGGGAGAAAACCATACACCACGGGGGAGGTATTTATATAACATGGTCATCTGATTACAATAAAACAGATTCCAATTACCTTGACAGAATCCAGTAAACTCCTAGGAAAAAATCGCTTCAAACCAACATCTTTTCTGAAATATAAAAAGAAGCGTATTAACAAACAACACCACCAAATCAATTAATATAATGACATTGTTGCAAGAACATAAAAGCAATTTAAATTCTTTGTCCTTCCATATAGCATTCAAGAAGGAAGGAAATAGAACAAAGCTCCCATTTACCAGCACAGTCATGGAAGGGGTGGGACAAATCATTCTCTGGACGTGAGTAGAAAATACCAGTACAAGTTGGTTTCAGCAGAACGTCTCTTTCCCTTTTACCCCTCACTGCTGACGAGCCTTGTACACACAGCGCCTCTCGGCGAGCACGGTGTAGGAACACGCCGCCGGAAGGGTCAGCCTCGCAAACGCCAGTTTCAACTGGGGGACAGAGTTGCAGAGAAAGCCGACTGGCCAGAGTAGGAAAAGGTCTGGGATAAACCATGGAAGTTTAAAAAACATTTCTTGAAGTAATCCTAAAAGGCGACTAGTTTGTTTAAGTAAACCATTTCTGATGAAGGGACTCGTTTGGCTAACCACATTTTATCACCTGTGTTCCACACAGGAAACCGAACTCAAGAAATCAGGGGATCTGTCTAATGTCAGAAGGCTAAATGTGTGGAAATGCTAGAAGGCCCCGTGACTTTCTGTAGATCAGGCTGCAGAACTGGTCATTACTATCGCCTATCGAGAGCCTCAAAGCGCTCTGGCCGAGAAAACAGACCAGAAAGACTTGATCACTCTCCGTTTCCACAGTCCCTTTGGTGCCAAGGGCACCGGGATCTTTGGCCACTAGATGGCCCTCATGTGCCACACAAAATCGCGCCTCTGCAGACCTTACCGCCTGTCGGGAGACAGGTAGAGGGTATAAAAGGATCAAGAAGGAAAACACTGGCACGGTGGTATCTTTTCAGAATTACATAAGGAAAGCTAAATGGAAAATATTAAAAGCTGATACGAAAGGGGTGACTTCTTTCTCCGTAATTTTAAGTTAGCTGTCATTATCAACAAAACTACAGAATCATGCAGCATTTACGTGGCTGATCCCCTATCCAAACATTTCAATCTCCTATTCTATAATCTGACTACTACTTAGCACCTAAACCAACAAACTCCTTGCTAAACCCAAAACTGGCTTCGGTCCCCATTCTTTTCACTGTTACTGTTATTATGTTCACTGCATCCTTATAAAAACTCTCTCTCAACATACCGTTTCCTGGTTCCACTTACTCAGTTAATTCATACAACCCACTTGTTTTTATTATATTTTCATTTATTATATTTTTCATGTATTCATTTACTATCTTTTATTACATTTTTCATTTACTATACTTTCCATTTATTTTTCTAACCACCTCCCTTTGTAACTCCCCTGGCTGATCCTTTCAGCTCCGCTGAAATCTGTGCTGAGAGGCTGTAAAAGAGGGACAGTGTCCCCCCCAGGGCCTTCCCTTCCTCGCTGCACAAACAGACAGGAATTTTGCATTAAGGGCTTGGGTGCTAATCACCAGGGAAGTAGCAGGACAAGCACGTAGAGAGAAGCAGCCTAGAGTCCCGAGGCGCTATTCCCCAGCGTTTCCTCCCCTATTCTCCTTTCAGGGCAACTGCTCCCTCATAGAAAGCACCTTCCATACAGAGAGATCTGGACGGGAATCCTCGCCTCGCCACAGGACAGATGTGGCTGTTACTAAACACCTAGAGACCCAAGGTTACCTGTTCGTAAAATGGGAACGCTGCTTCCTGCGGCAAACAGTGGTGCCGAGAATGCAGCAGGAACGTGTCAAGTCCCTATGACTCCAAGGGGGCAGTTTCCTTTCCTCCAGAAATACCACCGATGCCCCTCCTGTCTGGTCAGAGTTTGGCCCACATGCCTGACTCCCTGTTGTCTGAGCAGAGCAAGGTGTGACCCTTTTCTGCCATAAGCAGAACACACGGTGGGGGAGGGGGAGGACAGCCGGAAGAGCAGGTGGGAGGAAGGCCGGCAGGTGCCCAGGGAAGGGGCTGGGGTGGGGTGGGCAGCAGAGGAAGTGACAGGCGAAGAGATTCGGGTCTTCCGGACACAAGGCTGTTAGTGCCCAATGACTGGACACATGTGAGAGGACCCCTCGCCCCGAGAAGGGGGGGCTGGGGGCAGGTCTGTTTCAGACACGGCGGGTGCAAGCAAGGTGTACCTCCTGGTGGGGGTTTCGAGGAGGCAGTAGGCCACCAAAGTGCCGGGGTGAGGGGAGGCCCAGGGCGGGACTGTCCTCCTCCCGACTGTGAGACCAGAACTGCCACAAGTCAACCGCGTGATGCATCCACTTTTCGTGGAGTCAAGTGGAGAGCAAAGGATTTATCATACTCGTTTCTGTCACAGATGGGAACATTAAACAGGGACCAAGAGGGCCGTATGTTTTGTGAAAAATGAGAGAGGGATACTTTGTGAAAATGAAGGCGATTCCTAGGCATTACTTTTACTTCCAAGATGAAGACAACTCCATCTCGGGGGGGGGGGGGGGGGTGCGAAGCTAAGACCAACTAATGCTAACAAGTGTAGCTTTTCCAACTACTTCGAGCAATGGCTCTGTAACTTTCGTCCACGTGCTAGAGGTCTTTTAAATGTGACACGTGGCAAGGAGAAAATAAAAATGAGGCTCAAGTAAGCAAAGCCAGTGAAAAAATTCAACAACACATTTCCATTCATGTAATCAGGAAGCCAGTCTGCTTTGGGCTTCGTGGTGGGGACGCCAGAAACCCCAGCAGCGCCTCAGGCGTTCTAGGTTTTAGGGAGGGCCTATTACAGACATCTAAATTTAGACCCTCTCTTAGGACCCCCCGCAGGAACAGGCAGCCTGTCCCACTTTCAATACGAGGCCGCCTCTGCAAGCCATGCGCCCGGCTATGGACACGACGTGCCCGCTCATCTGCAGGCTCGAGCTTGGCTTCTGGCGCCGTAGAACTCACTGGAACCCAAGCTCCACAACTGTCGGACGACGTGAATCGAACAGATCCTACTTCTACATCGTAAACACAATACAACTTGGTTATAAGACCTTTGTTGTGAGGTAGTTCCTTACTACATAAATGATTGTCAAAGGGCAGATCCTAAATTCACATAAATTCATTTGACAAAAAATTATCTACAAGGACCTTTTAGATTCCTGCCAAACCCCAATTCCCAAACTCAGGCACAAGGTTTTCAATTTCCACACGAGTTCAAAGGAACCTTCCTAACCTACAGACAGCTGACAAGATAGTAACATTCGGTGAGAGCCATACTGTTCACTACAGTAGCCATGTGAAGCAATTTAAATGAGTTAAAATTAATCTAAAAATCCAGTTTCCCAAACCACAAGAGACTCTCAACAACAGAGGACAAACAGGGTTGATGGCGGGAGGGGGTGGGGCATGGGCTAGCCGGGCGATGGGGACCAAGGAGGGCACCTGTCTTGATGAGCCCTGGGTGGTGGGCAGAAGTGAGGACTCAACTGAATTCTACTCCTGAAGTTATATATTAACTAACTAAAACTTAAATACAAGTAAACCAACAAAATAAAAATCTAGTTCCCTGTCGCTGGGGTGACATCTCAGGGGCTCGGTGGCCTCACGGGGCCGGCTGGGCACACAGACACTTCCACCACTGTAGGCCGCTGCGCTGGGTCCAGGACTGGAGGCACCCTGACCGTCCTGGGCCCGGGGCCGCGGGCCGAGGTCTCCTCAGGAAGGGCAGGGGTGATGCCGGGTACAGCCGCATGGCCACTGTGGGACATCCACGCGGGGCTCGAACCTCCCGAAGCCCTGAAACAAGGAGCAGGGTGCCCGCAGCTCTTCCGGGAGGGAGCTGGGACCGCCTGTCTACGTGAGCCATGTTCTTCCCACTTTGCTCTCAGGAATGGCAGCTTTCTAGCCATTTAGTCTCTAAGATGCAAATTCTTTTTCCCTGAAGCTTCCAGGAAACCAAGGCTGTGCTCGTTTTCTTGCTCATACTGGGCGCCACATCAGATAACGGGCAGAAGAACCACACGCTCCCTCTTCCCAAGTGAGACCCAGTGTAAACAGCCAACCGCACGGAAGGTGCCGTCAGACAGCAAGGTTCCCAAACCAGTAAATATACTGGTTGAGATTTAGGGTTCCTGGGACTCAAAACTGTATTTGTGATGAATTTTAAACCAGAATCCTCTTGATGAATGTTGAATTTACCTCTGTCCTTCACAGGAAATACTTAAACCACTACTGATGGACAGGACTTCCTTCTCTTTCCCTTTTGCTCAACTTCAAACAAAGCTGTGCCTTCCCACGTCTCAGGGCCAACGACCCGCGTCCCAGTGCTGCCCACACCCCTCCCTCCGGCAGGTGCAGAGGCACCTGCTCCAGCAGTCCTCCCCTCCCTCAGCGCCTTCTTGACCCCTGGGTCTACCACGCACCAAGAAGAACTCTCCAGGGCGCACCGGGTCCTGCCTAGACACTCCCAGCCAGCGGCCCTGACCTGCACACGTGTCTCCAAGTCTCCAGACCCACAACACAGCAGGCTTTTGGAGACCTGAGTACAGAATTAGCTTCACTCTCAAGAAGTTCTTCCGTCAAAGATGAATTTATTTCCCCTTTGGCACTACTTCTGAGAACACTGAGACCTTGGTTAACTAATCCTCTGTGGACATAATTCCTCAAAGATGTAAAGCCCGGGAAAAAAAAGCAACCAAAACTGATGTTAAAAATATAACTAAAGTGTGCATTTTCATATAGTATCTCTCTCATCCTTGCCCCAAAACTCTCAGAACTGAGTATCTTTAATATAAAAATACTACTGAGATATCTAACCTCTAAAATACCTTAGGCCTCTTAAAAACTGATAAATACAAAAATTCTCTAATTGCAGTAGAGACGGCTGTCTTTTGGCCGGGTCCAGTACTGTGCTCCTCCCTTGCAGCCAGGTGTGGCCATGTGACTGAGACTCAGCCGCCGTCCCTCCAAGGGACAGTACTCTGTACATACCCGTGTCCTTGCAGGGAGGGGAGACAGAGAGAATGCCCGCCTCTTCCTCCTCTGTGGGGCTGAAGTACAAATGTGACTGGGTCACGGGGTGGTAGGCCACGGATGCTGGGATGGCCAGATTAAAGAGGCCTGGCACCCTGGTGACGAGCGCTGACCACCTAGGCCTGTTCTGTATGAAAGAGAGATGACCTTCTGTCTTAGTCAAGAACTGTCGATTCATGCCAAATCTGTCAGCGGCTTCTTCTCTGATTACATAGGCAGCTAAAAAAGCACTAGATTGCTATTAAGAAAAAAGACAACGAAAACAGTGCAAAATTATAATTTGCTTCAGTTAATTTTAAATCATGAATTTGTTTTCATTCAAGAAATACTGGGGGGCACCTGGGTGGTGTAGTCAGTTAGGCATCCGACTCTTGATCTCGGCTCAGGTCATTATCTCACTGTTCGCGAGTTCGAGCCCCTAGTCGGGCTCTGTACTGATGGCACAGCGCCTGCTTGGGATTCGGTCTCTCCTTCTCTCTGCCCCTCCCCTACTTGTGCATGCGCATACTCTCTCTCTAAAAATAAACAAACTTAAAATAATTAAAAAAAAAAAAAAAGAAATGCCAATGGATGGAACACCTATAAACGTCAGACACCGCTAGGTGCTGGGGCGGCAGGAGGGCCCCCATCCATGCAGCTGACAATTAGCAGAGGACAGAGACAAGGACACCCACAATTGCAGAGAGATACATTACATGCAAAGACGACTGAGAACACATTTCTTAAAAAGGCAAACCACTTAAGAAGGAAATGAGCAGAAGTGAGAAGCTAAATAGTTCATTTAAGATAATTTTTTCGCAATTCTGTAGTTTTTGACAAGAATCCCTGGTATGTAAAATTATTTCTTCAACAATATCACAGTCAGAAAGGTAATTTAAACCCAGTTGTATTAGCTTATTCTGGTTAATCTGTCATTGTCATGATGCAGTTGTTAACCTTGAGATACAAAACATGTTTCTTCAAATCTCCGCTCTGACCGCCCGTGGCAGCGCCTTCCTCTCCCGCCCCCACCTGTGCTCATAAAGGCGTAAATGGAGTCTCATCCCTGCACACGCCCCGTGCCCTGAAAGCATGCGTCTGCAGGAGGGCACGATCCCAGGCCAGGGGGGTCACTGCCACATGTCTCCCCTTTGCCTGCAGACAGGGCACTCTGGTTCTGCCAAGGTTGCAAAGGCCTGGAAAGAAAGACTTACTCTTTGGTTGTTTGAAGGAAAACCAGAGAAGTCCCTACAAAGTGCTAGAAACTGGCCAGTGGCCTTCAGTGCGATCCAACACAGCTATTTAGAAGGGCGGTAAAGTTGGAGGGGGCTTCTCCACTAGGCTGTGAACAAAGGAGATTGTCTTTAAATCTCCTGACAGAAACTAAGCAACATGTGGACGATTGCACAATTTTTCTCCTTACTGGCAAGGAAAGAGAGAACCCTTAAACAGACTAATAGGAAATGTGATATTCTGCGTTCTCTTTGACAAAACATACACCTTCCTAAGTGGTTCCAGCAGCACTCAGGAGGAAAGAGAAAAGCCAAGGCCCCGCAGGCCTGGGGTGGCCAGGTCCCTGGGGCAGGACGGCCAGAGTCTGCTCAGAGCCGGGCCACCCTCAGCCGGCACTGCATCTAAAGCCCTGGCCCCAGCCTTCCCGGCAGCTGTGCGGGAAGACAACAGAGGGGACCGCCGTACACATTTTTAAAGTATTGAGAAAGTACCTAGAATTATTCACCTTTCAAGATGACAGAAACAGAACTTTACTACCAAAGATACACGTAAAAGATTTTCTAAATAATATACTTTACGAAAAAGGGAAACTGACGCCAGAAGGCCGGCTGAGCTAGAGCAGAGAGCGTACAGGCAGGTGGGTGCACAGACCTCGCCCGGCAGGCCCTCCGTGCCAGGGGTGAGGAGTGCCGGGACCGCCGGCCGCGTGAACCCGTGCGGGGCCCGGACCCGAGGGCGGTGCAGCTGAGCCTGTCATGCCTGGCTCTCCAAGAAGCCCCCTGGAGCCCCGCCTGCCCAAGCTCGGACCACCGGGCTCTGATTCAAGGCACTGGGAGGCTTGAGTGAGTCAGAGTCACAGAGGACTGACACAGTCCTGGCACCATCATATGCACGCACGTGCAGCAAGAGGTTCCTGGACAAAGAGCAGATCGCATCCCAAGGAAAGAACTTCCAGAACTGAAAAGTATCAACGGGGAAACGAAACATGAGCTGACGAGGTATGACAGAAAGACGGATGGCTTCCCAAGGACAGATCCGAGGACGGGACACACTCATGACACAGCCAGAAACAGAGATGGGAAATGGTTCAGAGCTGCCAAGGTCCAAATGTCCCAGCTGACAGTTCCAGAGCTCACGGCATCACCTCCCGGATGAGAGATGCAAACCCGCAGAGCCAAGCAGTCGGTCCCATTCCCAGCTGGGCGAGGAGACGAACGCAAGCTCAAGGCAGGGGCGAAGCTGGAGGAGCAGCCAGAGAGAAATGGCGGCAGACGTGTCAGCAGCCATCCTGGACTGTCACCCCTTGAGCGTGGACAAGGAACACGCGTCAAGGGGGACACCGGAAGAGTGGGCCGAGGTAAACACAAGAACGTTTAAGAGACACAGTGGGAAGCATGCAGCCAAGTCAACAACATCCGCCTGAAATCATAACATCTAACACGTGGGCTTTCAGCAGAGGCAGAACTAACATAAGGGAAGCGGCGCGCGAGCTGGAAGGAGCCACAGAGAGTCAGGATGTCCCAAGGTCCTTGTGCTCCAGAAGAGAGGATTAAGATAATTTTATTTACTTATAATTTTTTATGTTTATTTTCAAGAGAGAGAGAGTGTGTGCAAGAAGGGGAAGGGCAGAGAGAGAGGGAGACACAGAATCCAGAGCAGACCCCAGGCTCTGAGCTGTGAGCACACAGCCTGACGTGGGGCTCGAACTCACAAGCTGTGAGATCATGACCGGAGCTGAAGTCAGATACTCAACCGACTGAGCCACCCGGGCACCCAAGATAATTTTAAATCTAGATGTGGTTAACATAGAAGGCTAAAACCTAAGGGTAACTAATGAAAGAACAGAAATGGTTTATAAATTTCCGAATCATTAGAGACGAAAGTTTGGAATAAGAAAACCAATTAAGAAATAGACATCAAAAGAAAAAGCCACACACTTACATGTACACACACAAATCCCCTCCACAAAAGACAAAGTTAAAAAAAAAATAAAGACAACAGAAATAAAGACAACACAAGCCAGTCCAAACGCATCAGTCATACTAATAAACACAAATATATTAAACCCATCAGTTAAAAGAAAAGATTTATTAATTAGCAAACTGGATTTGAGAAATCCCGCTCTATGAAGCTTACAAGAGACATGCCTGAAAGTATAAGGATGTGAAAAAGTGGGCAGTAATATATAAGAAAAGGAAATGGAAACCAGGCCAGTGCTAACCTAAAGAAGACCAAACAGACTTTAGGGGGAAAGCCCCCCGGAACAAGAAAGCACGATTAGGCACACCAAGAGCAACCGAACAAGGACACGAGATTCGGGAAGATAAACACTCTGTGTGTTCCAATAAAAAAGCACAAACATAAAGCAAACATGGAGTGAAATCGGCAGAGCTCCCGTCACACAGAGAAACACGCCTTCTCAGTCGCTGACAGGTCGGCAGACAAAATACCAGGAAAGACAGACACTCACAAGCTTGAACAGAAAATGCATTTTTAAAAGCACACTACAACATCCTGTGCTGTACACATACAGCAGAAGGTTAACAGTAGAGTCTGGGCGGCGGACAGGCATGTGCATGCTGCTCAGGCCTTTCAACTTGCTGTGTGTCTGAATTTTTTCGTAGTAAGTGACTGGAAGGAAATGACCTTACACCAGCCTACAAAGACAGTCTCTACAAAAGCCAAAGAAGCTGTTACCACACAGACCCTTAAAAAGAACTCCTTAAAAAAATTAGCTGCACATTTGCAAATGTGAAGATCGAAATAAATCCACAAAAGTTTTAGAATAAACATCAGGTCTAGGGCGCCTGGGTGGCCCAGTTGGTTAAGCGTCCGACTTCGGCTCAGGTCATGATCTCGGGTCCGTGGGTTCAAGCCCCACGTCGGGCTCTGTGCGGACAACTCAGAGCCTGGAACCTCCTTAGGATTCTGTGTCTCCCTCTCTCTGCCCCTCCCCTGCTCGTGCTCTGTCTCTCTCTGTCTCTCAAAAATAAACAAACATTAAGAAAAAATTAAGACAAACCAGAATAAACATCAAGTCTTGAAATTCAAAACCGAAATGAAAATGCTGGCACATTTTACTACACTAAAAAAAAACAAAGAAAAAAAGGGGCAACTGGATGGCTCAGTTAGTGGAGTCAATGACTCCTGATTTCAGCTCAGGTCATGACTCCAGGGTCATGGGATCAAGCCCTGTATTGGGCTCCTTGCGGAGCCTGGAGCCTGAGATTCTCTGTCTGCCCCTCTCCCTGGCACATGTGCGCGCGCTCTCTCTCTCTCTCTCTCTCTCTCTCTCTCTCTCAAAAAAACCCACAAACAATAAAACACAAAATAAGAACAAGTCCTGTGTGATGAAAGCCGTCTGATCGCAGTTGACGGACAAAGACAATTTGGGAAGAACATACAGAACAAATACTATAAACACAGTTAATATGACAAAAACCTCTTAAGAAAAAAACATAAATATACTGGAAAAACTGGTAAGAAATACAGCCAATTAAAAAAAAAGGAATATGAAGTGGCCCACGTATGGGAAGGTGTTCAACAGTAATCGGCCTGAAGTACATAAAACAAGCTATTATTTGTTGTCCAACAGGCCAAACGAACATCGCCTCGTGCGCCTCACCCGTCTGGTGGACGGAGGCGCTGATGTGCAGTCACTCAAAACGTGTCTCCAGGCTGCTCGTCTGTTAAACCACATGCTGCATGCGCTAAGAATATTCGTGAAGACTGAGACCGCGAAGGTGGCTGACACTAACTGCTGGGATCCACACACTTTTACGTTAGGTGACGGGGTGGTTCCGATGTTCTCCGGCTGGAATGTATTACTATCTCTGTACACACGTAAAAACTATTTACTTCCAAAGGCTCAAAGCTAAGTTAACAGATGCACCCTGAAATTCCTTTATGTGCTTTCTTCTTACTAAAACTCTGCAGTGACCGTACACAGTATGGTGTTCATGCCGCCTGGCGAGCTCCGGCCGGACCGTGATCACAGCGGGAAGGACGGGCATACATGAAGTCGGGGCCGGCACAAGTCCGCACGAGGACCCCGGAGCACACAGTGAGGACAGTCCGTGTGCAAGCGGGACCTGGGCCCAGATACTCGGCCGCAGGAGCGTCTCGGCCGGCCCGTCGCCCAGAGAGAGGGCGGCCACACAAGTGACACGACTTCGCGGGCCCACCAGAGGGAGGCTGACCACAGCAACGCAGGGAGCAGCACGGTCACACCCCGAACTCCAGCCCCCACATCCGCCCCGCTCTTCCTTACCTAGCGTGTCTGCTCTACGTAAACAGCAGACCTGCGTAAGAGCACGCAACATTCCCCTCGTCGTAACGGCTAACTCCGCTTTTCCCCCACACGCTCTAACAAGGCGCGTGATCCCGAAACCGTGCTGCGCCCATTTCTCCCGTAACAGGAGCACAGGCCCCTGCCTGGACAGTAAGTACCCCACAGTCCCCACTTCCCGGGCCCACCCATCGGGGCCCCACCCGGGTCCTCTGCTCCTGTCACCTCAATTTCTGTCATCTTTACAAATAAGCCAACTTTTTCCAACTCTAGTGCGATCTTTGACTTTCATTTCAAACAGACCTTGAACTGAAAACTCCTGTCTGCAAATAAGAGCAGCCACCAGCCCGCCTTGACGGATACCTGCTTCTTCATTTTCCTTCTTCCAACTATCTGTCCTCGCTGCTACAGATGCGTCAATGCCCAGTCCGTGGAGGTTTCACTTGGGCCCCTGATGTCCTGTGCTCCGTGTCCCTTTTACAGTATGCCTGGCTCCCTTCATCCTGTGACATCACAGTTCCTGCTGTGGCCTCGCAGACACAGGGCGGATACGGCTCACACCATCTGTTCCCAGTCACTGCAACAAGACGGGCTTCCGTGGTGACCCCAAGGACGTGCACAGGTGGCTTCTGTACCCTGTCACTAACGGCCAGGTGATTTATAATCCGGGACCTTCTCAGACTTCATGGCACTATCCACCATGGGCCAGACCTCTTCAGATCGTCATATCTACCTACCCGCTGGCTTTTCACCCCTCTAGCCCTAAGCCCACATTTCTCTTTCCTTTTCATTTAAAAAACCTGCATGTTTCCTGGAGCGCCTGGGTGGCTCAGCTGGTTAAGCATCCAACTTCGGCTCAGGTCACGATCTCGCGGTTCGTGAGTTTGAGCCCCGCGTCGGACACTGTGTCTGAAAAGCTCAGAGCCTGCTTCGGATTCTGTGTCTCCCTCTCTCTGCCCCTCCCCTGCTCACGCTCTGTCTCTTTATCTCCAAAATAAATAAACATTAAAAACATTAAAAAGCATGCAGGTTCCCTCAGAACTAGGTCCTCCACAAACAGAACCTCTTCCTGTGACCAGTATCCCTGGTGGCCCAGGACAGAAACCAGGAGAGCCCTGGGATCCCTCCTTAGCCTCCTTACCCAAGTCGACCAGCCAGCCAGGCACACAGACTCCAGCTCTGGCCACCGCCCTCCTGACTGCTGGGGCCGCTACGCCCACGACACCGCCTCGCTCCTTCTCAAGTGGACAGGGGGGATGCGAGGTGTCTTGGTTCTTTGCTTCTATTTTTAATTTTCATTAATAAAATTCCAATCCCGCAAATACAGAGCTCTGAATCACAAACCTCCTCGAACCACTGTCCCGCCTAAGAGGGCTCAGCAGCCGGCCGCCGATGTCAAGGACCAAGCCCTTGTGAAGAAGGACCCGCCCCCTCACAGTGAACTGAGGGTTTTCTAGCTGCTGTCTGATTGTTCCTGTTTGTGCGCCTTCACAAAGTCTCATCGCACCTGCCCACATTCCTTCTCCGAGACGGGGTGACCACACCTGCTGTGACACCACGTCAGACATCAAGTACCAGGCCCCCCACGCGTCCTCCAAGTACTGCTAGTTCGGCTTCTAGCACACTACTCCACGATCCTGCTTACTTGTCGGAGCCCAGCCTCTAGCCGCGAGCCTCCTGAGGGCAGACAGTTTGCATGATTCATCTCTGAGTCTCCAGCACTCGGCGGCCAATGGCTCGGCAGGTGCCTGGTGACGTCTGTTAAGTGAACTAACGAGTAAAAGCTAAACGGACAAAGGAACAACCAACCAAATAATCAAATAACCAAATAGGTAAAACTATTCCTGCTTTTCCTGAACCTCCACTCGAATTGAGGACAAGCCCAGTATCGTCTAAGACAAGATCCTCAGTGATTCCTCCGATTCTGGTCACCTGTATTTTAAGCACCAAGAGTCTGGAAGGCTGAAGAATGTGGCAATTGTAAACAAAAATCGAAACCATAGTGAATGTTAGTTGCTCTCTTTTTAGGTTATTAATGGCATCACGGCTTCTACGCCGTCTACTAAACGTCAGGAAAAATTCTACCTAAAATAATTCTGCCTGCTAAGACATCCTAGCTGATCTCAACTCTTTCACTCGTCTCCAACCAACTGCTGTTCACCCTACCCTGTCGGTTAAGGGGCACAACATATGTATAGATGGTGTTCAGATAAACACAGGCAGAGCACTTGGGAAGTGTCCTCTGTGCTGCACGCGGTCACGGACCCCAGGCGGACACACCGCATTCAGAAATCAGGCCGTGAACTGGCTCTCAGAGCCTCAAACAGGACAGACGGCCCAGGTGGTACTCATTCAGCCCTCACAGCCTGGCAGAAAGGAGGCTCATGTTAATTATAAAAAATAACCATCGCATCTACTACAACCAGTTATTACCTCAAATGGTTGTACCTGCTCTGTAACTAAGTCCCAAAAATGTTTATTTTCTACTTTTATATGTAAATGACCACCTCCCCTGCAAAATCTTGCTGTCAAAATGGCAGGGGTCCTCCCCTGTGTGGCAGGGGTCGGGCTCCAAGAGAGTCCAAGCAACATGCGGAGTCAGTTCAAGTTGCTATCACAGCAGGGTAGTGACGGACAACCTTTTACTTTATTTTGCCACGTCTCCCAAATACCACAAGGAGTTAGTTCAGTAATAACAGAGCCAGAAAAAGTTAGTGTTGGCCACACGTGGCACCACTGCTAATCAAGCTAACAGCGGCCTTTACCGGGACATAATAAACATCAACTCTCTTTTGCCGCACTAATTATCAAAAAGATGAAGAACAGAATTCCAGCCTCCCCAGACACAGGCTCCAGCATGGCTCACATGCATTTAATACAAACTAATACAACAGTCTAAGACATAAGTTAACTCCATTATCAGAAAATTTTCCAGTTATTCTAAATATTCTGATACATGAGCAAAAAGGAACTCACACATCTCACTGTTTTGGAAAAATCCCTTTGTAAATGTATCTGGAGAACATAAATAAAGGCTGAATCGGTAATTCTGAATTCGAAGCGAACTACAAGTGAAACTTCACCCCAGTGTGATTCAATCTACAGAGATACAATGGCCTGACGACATCTGTCAAAAAATTAAACTGTCAGTTCACACAATTGCTGTTATGAAGAATGCTTTCCTTAGAAAAACTTTCCTTCTTCCAGATCTAATGGTTTTAGAAGCAGTAGTATTTCAGGTTCTGAAGTGAACTTGAAGTAAACAGCAAGCCCGGGGTCTGAAGGTGCTCGCGGCACGGGGTACTCACTCTAACACCTCATAGTTGGACTTCTTCTCTAGCGCGTTGCCTCGCATCTCCCAATACGAGCGCCTAAAATGGGGAAGACACACATTTACACACAAATGAGGAATTACTACGAGGAATCTCCATGTTGCTAAACAGTAACCACTTTGTGGCTCAGCCGCAAATGCCCGGATAAACTATGTGATAGAGACCGGATCTGACCTCCAGCATCATTCCCGTGCCCCAGTGAGGCCGAGGTCAGTTAACACAGACTTCGTCCCTATTGGACAATCTGACTTTCTCTTCTGACGTGAAGCAGGTTGGACTCTTGGTAAAGAGGAGACACGAGAGTCCAGGTCCGCTGCCTGCTGTCCTCGTCCCTTCTCCAGAGACTGCACCTACGAGCAAGACAGCTAAGGGACAGCGGACTCCTGCTGCGGCCAGGCGAGCGTCACGCCCGCTGCTGCAGACGCAAGTGGGCCACGAAGGCCAACCGCACGGGCAGTAACGGGACAGATACTCTGGCGGGACAGAGGGGCCGGGCTCCTCTTGGGTAAGTGCCGTCCACCACTCTGAATGTTCACAGTCTGAATTCTACCTTCTTACCCCAAACTGCACGTTCAAGCAGTTTCGGGTCTTGCTGGAACCAAGTCCTGTCTCTACAAAACCTGCCCTGAGTTGGGGGGCGGGGGGGTTCCCTCGACACAAAAGCATAAGCCCCGGCTGGAGCTGCTGTGGGAGACGCTTTGGGAGACATGGACACTGCACATCCCCTCAAGTAATTTCATAGAACAAGACTCTGTTTCAAACCTGTCTGTAATAATAGAAATACTGGCTTTGTTTTTTAAATTGGCTTCTCTTTGGCCTATTTAAGATGGAAAGTACTAGATTGAGACGAAAAATTAAAAAGGGCCCCAACTGGGTCACATAATTTGTTCTCTTGCTTTCTGTCCATGGCGGGGGGTGGGGGGGGGGTTGAAGGAAGGGTGGTTAGTGGAGTGGCTAATCTGTCAAGCTTTTTCTTCAGCATCGTATTTCATAATAAAGCCACTGGTACCGAGCAGGACGCAGAGGAGACGGATAAACGTGCCGTGGGAGGCCAGAGTGGGAGGCCAGAGTGGGAGGGAGGGAGAGAGCTGTGTAGAAGCCGGAGCGGTACCTGGACCGCTCACGTGCAAGCTGACGCCTCCTGAGCCCTGCTGCAGACAACACACGGCACGACCGTGTAGTAAGAAAAGCGTGCCCAAGGACACCTCTAAGTAACACCGGGAAGGGCCGGGAGTGGAGCAGGAGCGTGGACACTAGTGACGGACGGCCTCTGTCACTCGGATATACGGTTACAGTCGAAGACACATTTTCAGGAGGAGTTGAGAGCCACGCTTAACCATCTTGGGGTCCTCGTAGAAAATGTTATCTAACAGCCTTACGCAATATAAAAAATGGTGATGGAGGGGGAATTATCACTGTTTTGGGGACATGTGATTAAATTGTGGCTAGTTTAACCAACTCATCTTAAACTAGCAGCCCAGAGGAAATTTTAATTGAAAGCATACCTGAAAACCGTAAAATATTCTTTTATTCAAATCTTAAAATGGTAGCATAGGAGATAACGTATGACAAATGGTGACACACGTTCTCAGAAATAAGAAACATATTCTCAGATTTCCGCTTCCCTTAAACCTGCAACACGGTGGCCACTGGCCATATGTGGCTCTTTATGTCTCAATTTACGTGATGTGCACTCGCACACGGCACCACTCAGCACCCACTGGCTAGCGGCTGGCAACTGGGACATCGCACACCTGTCACCACAGGAAATCACTGCGGTGCGCTCTCACACCTGCTCACCCGTGTGCAATGGTACGAATCACGCCATTCTAATTACAATGAAACATCTCTTTAAAAGACCCGAAGATTCCTGAAATAAGCAGACAACCTAATTCAAAATCTCAGATTTTAGTCGGTATTTGATTAATAATCTTTATGAGAAAAATGGAGATAGCTGGATAATTTCCAAAACTAACGAAGATGATGAGCAAAGCCCTCCATGCACAGTTGCCACCTTACCGTATTTCTAGGCAGCCCAGCTTCAAAGCGATGTCCTGGTCCACCCGGTCAGCTATCTCCGACATGTAGTCACTTTTCACCTGCAGTGGGAAGGGATCGGGGAAACAAGGCCGTTTTAAAGAGCACGCCGCAGAGGTACTCGCTCCGTGACTGTCTTTTAGATCTTGTAGATCCGTGATCTGTCTTGTAGAGTGCCTTTTAGGTCCTTTACACCCACTGTGTCAATAATCACGGTAGAGGCTGGATATGAAAATGAGTAATGCCAAAAAGTGGTTAAAGAAATAAAACGGGCTCTTACTAAGAACCCATATACTCCACGAGCACTTCAACTTAAGAAGCAACTCACATCATTTGAACGAAAACCAGAAGGGATCTCCATTTCCCCGCAAACTTGCAGTGGATGTATTTCCTGAACTCAAACTACGGTCCCAGCAGCATTCTTTGGACCCAAATGGCAAGGACAAAAAATTCACATATTTCTTTTTTTTTTTTTTTTTTAACGTTTGTTTATTTTTGACAGAGCCTGAGCAGGGGAGGGGCAGAGAGGGAGGGAGACACAGAATCTGAAGAGGCTCCAGGCTCCAAGCTGTCAGCACAGAGCCCGACACGGGGCTCGAACCCACAAGCCGTGAGATCATGACCTGAGCCGAAGTCGGACGCTCAACCGACTGAGCCACCCAGGTGCCCCAGAAAATGCACATGTTTCAAAATCCATTTAGCCCCGCGACTGACAGGCCTCCACCTCGCTACCATGTGTAAGTGACTAATCCACAAAGTCTTAACGTGTGGAAAATCTACGACAAGGAGCAGAATCTAAAAACAATTCCACAGGCACCTTCTGCGTAATGATTACGCTCAACTAAAGTAACTGAGGGACTGACGGCAGCTCTGAGAGCACCTGTCAGTGTGAAGACACCTCCCAAGACAAAATATGTAAAATCTCCTCATAGATTAGCATTAAGAGATCGACACCTGCAACCGACTCGGTGATGGGGAGCACTATTCTGAGCCTCGGTTAGTGAGGTGTTACCACGCCCCTAAAAGGAACTGCATTATTCTCATTAGCAGGCCTGTATTACAAAAAACTGCACTCGATTATTATGAACTTGGCCCAGGCAGACTTCTGTGGAAATCCATCTCGTGTCTTATTAGAGAAGTATTTCCAAAAGCCTTGGTTTTGCCTCTTGGCTCAACGCTAAAATATTTACACTTGGGCCCTCTACAGATAAAGTGTGTTGACCTTGGCCCTTGAAACAGATTCCAAAGATCCTGCTCTTCAACTATTACCTCCTAGCCTGTCGGTTCACCCGCTCAAAGGATTTCTACACCCCGGTTCGTCACTCTGTCTCCTCTGCATTAGAGATTTTGTCATCACGACTTTCCCTCACAAAGAACCTCAACTTCTCGGTCTGTCATCAACCCTTTATTCTGCCTGCCTGGCAAAACCGACACGTAGGAACCAACCACCGCGTCCTTGTCCGTGCCTACTGCTGACCAACAGGAGAAACCACACGACAGCGTACGCTCGGCCTCAGTCCAGGACGGCGAACCTCGCACGGGGAGCGGAGACTGCCCGGGAGCTCGGCAGCGTCTGCCTAGGAAGTGCGTTGACACACGGATTCCCACTTCCTCCAGCCGATTCGCCACAGTCTTTCTTACAGGGAAGAGAAGAGTCTTCGGACGGGAACATCCTCGTCAGTGTACTGAGACTCTAGAACCCGGTGTGAACGGTGCTCACCTACTCACTCCTCTCTCGCAGGGGAGGAGCGACGGCCACTCGCCCAGCAGTGGCCAGCCATCTGGCACTTCTGATCTGAACACCGTTTCCTCTCAAAACCTCTGCCTCATGTTCTGCACTAGCACCTAGAGCGAGCTGGTCAATAATATCTCCTGACGAGTGAGCGGGCAAATGAATCAATTAATAAAGGGCTCAAGGTGGGGTTTGGGTACCTCCGTGTGTAAATACTATTTTCCGTGTAAGGAAGCGACAGTAACTTCTATAGTTGGCAGTGGTGGGCGCTGAAGACTGAGTCAGTGGGACTGATCTACTCAGTCCACGAAATGAAGTAAAAAGTTTTAATTCTACAATCACTTTGTTTCTACTTCAATTGGTCCTTTCTCCTACATAAAAAAAAAAAAAAAAAAAAAAAAAAAAAAACCCACAAAAAAACCCCAAATTTAAAAACTAAGTTTTTGCGTCAGAAGTAGGTTTATCATTGAACAAGAAATAAAGGCACAAGAGATAAATCCAGACATGTGTTTACAGGAGTGAGAGAAATAGCACGGTTGTTCTGACTGAAACTGTTGATCTCGGTTTATGGTCTGGTGTGGACTTCAAAGAAACCACAGCAGAGCATCGGTAACATGAGGAGTAAAAGTCGTCATAACAAACTTATCTTAAAGCTTAACAATTTCTAAACAGTTTTCACAGGTGGAAAAATACAACACGTGCTTTATTTCATTCGTCAAAACCAAATTCACGTTAGTTGCAGAAACGCAAAAAGGGAAAATCCTAATTGAACAATCTCTGTAGAAGATCCCTCTCTGAACATGACTTAAAAGCTCTGAGAGCTGTTTTCCTCGAGACACAGTCTACTGCCCTTGGCTCTCGGAGCTGTGTGCCCCTGGCCTGGGGTGACTGATGTGTCCTGCAGAGTGACCCGCGTGAACAGGCCATCGCAACAGACCCTCAGCTCCCCGCAGCCTTACCACAAGCCCTGTGGCCGCCTCCCTCTGTGGGAGCACTGACAGAGAGCCCACTAACGCTCCCTGAGGGTCCCTCCAGACATGGTGTCCTCTGGAACCACCGAGCATGCTCGCATCCTGATTTTACTTCTGGACTCTGGGTTATATACACTCAGTGTTCATTTCTAAGACATTTCCTAACTACCTTTCACCTCCTACTAACTCCCAGTGGAATTCATGGCTTTCGTTTGTGATACGGATGTCCTTTACTGAGCATGTAGGTGTGTGTATGAGTACAAACTTGCTTCCAGTAAATGCACGGGGCACGCTGGCAGGCCGACTTCTGTGTGATGCCTTACGACACCCTTGTGGTAGCATCGTCGTGAGTGGGGCACCACCATCACCCCGTGCGAAGTCTCGGCACGAGCCTAACAAGAAAGGTGGTAACAGCAGAGCTCCCTATGATTCGAGGGGCACTTACCAGGGCCCAGGTACTGAGCCAGGTGCTCCACACGTTTCTTCTTGGTTTTTTTTAATGTTTATTTATTTTGAGAGAGACAGACAGAGCACGCGTGCACTCAAGGGAGGGGCAGAGAAAGAGGGAGAGAGAGGGAGAGAGAGGGAGAGAGAGGGAGAGAGAGGGAGAGAGAGGGAGAGAGAGGGAGAGAGATAATCCCAAGCAGGCTCCGCACTGTCAGCGCAGAGCCCAACACAGGGCTCGAACCCAGGAACCGTAGGATTGTGACCTGAGCTGAAACCAAGAGTCAGATGCTTAACCGACAGCCACCCAGGCACCCATCACATGTCACTTACAATCTTTATGGTAACTCTTCAAGGTCAATAGTCCCACTTTACACATAAAGGTCAGAAAACTTAATTTACCCAAGGTCACACAGCAAGTGTTCTAAGAGTGAGGATTCACACACCAGACCTGCCAACCCCTGTAAGTCAGGCTTCAGCGTGTGCACACACCGTCTCCGAGCTCTGTCACGGGGAAGGAGACCAGGGGCAGGTGGGGAACACAGCCCCACCCCGTCAGCCTGTTGCCTGCAGGGGCCTATGTAGCGGCTTCCCGCATACCGCCTGCTTCTCCTGACCACTGTCGTCGTGCTGATCTCAAGTCCAGCACATCCGCAAGAGTCTTCAAAGAAAAGACCCCTGAAAACTGGTGTTTGGCTTTTTAAATTAATCTGTGTACATGACAACGTCAATTTCCTGCTCCAAGAGATAGGGTGCATTTGGACTCCCTTCTGTGGCAAGAACCGTATTTATAGCCGTGAGTTTTTTCAAACAACCCAAGTTCTGTACATCGTCCTAGCGAGTGACTGAGCTTGAGGGTCGTTCTGGGGACTCCACGACCAGGGTCTTCCTACCAATGTGGGGTCTGTCAAAGGCCCCACGGTGGACTGAAGGCAAATTTCCAGTGCCCTCGCACTTCTAAAGTCTTTCATACAGAAGGGTGATCAAGAATGTGGGCTGACCAGTATAAATATGCAGGTTTACCTACGCCCTCAATAACATGAGTGCTTCTTGAATCAATAAAAACATATGGGAGTGGACAAAGGGAGGAATGTACATTACTAAATCTATTAAATAAGTACAGAAAATATACCGTCTAATAAGTCACGTTAGACTTACATTTATTTTGCCTTCTTTCTGGAAAAGGACAGCTGATCATTCTCGAGTTGAAAATGTCAGGTATTAAACTAGAATCTCCCTCTTGGAGCTGCTATCTCCAGATGTTTAACTTACAGAAAGCTTTACAGCCAAGAAAATACAGATAGAGAAATCAGTTTGTGATAACACAATTATCTGAATAAAAAGTAGTAAAAACAAAATGGGAGTACAAGGAACAGGCAGGCTGAGCCTCACGTGTCTCCACAGCCAAGTCCAGACTCTGTGCCACGGAGTTCAGTTACAGCCCTGCCCTTTGGATCTTCTCTCAGGTTCCTGCTGGTGCTCCTTTTGCCACAGAAGTCACCATTATGTCACAGTGTTTTTAGGACAAAATGGATGGATATACAGTTGACACAGGAACACGTGTTTGAACCACCCAGATCCACCTACATGTGGATTTTTGGGTAAATACATTAAGTACTGTAAATATATTTTCTCTTATTTTCTGAATATCACTTTTTGTCTCTAACTTAGCTTACTTTTCTGTAAGAACATCGTATATAATACAAATAGAACGTACAAAATACACGTTAACTGTTCCTATTATCTGTAAAGCTTCATTCTGATCAACACTAGGCTACTAATAGTTAAGTTATGGGGGAGTCAGAAGTTGTACATGCATTTACGACTGTGCAGGGGGTCAGCGCCCCTCACCTCTGCCTTGTTCAAGGGTCAACTGTACTCGTTTTTTTTTTTTTTAATGTTTGTTTATTTTTGAGAGAGACAGAGACAGAATGCGAGTGGGTTAGGGGCAGAGAGAGAGGGAGACACAGAATCCGAAGCAGGCTCCAGGCTCTGAGCTGTCGGCACAGAGACCGATGCGGGGCTCGAACTCATGAGCCATGAGATCATGACCTGAGGTGAAGCCAGATGCTCAACCGGCTGAACCACCCAGGCACCCCTGTACTCGTTTTAATCTTAAGCTATCTTTAAGAGAAAAAAATGACAGCCCCATGTCTGACCGATGCATCTTAAGCACTGAAAATCTCACCAGTGCCAAAAATTTCACCAGTGCCAAACGATTTCTATACAAGTTCTGCATCAATACAGATTTAGTCAATATGACAATTTCTTGACTAAACATGGACATGGTTCTTTCAACTAATAGCCACTACTATCTGCAAAACGGTGCCAATCAAATACACCTTTAACAAATGAAATTTCAGAGTGATAAAGAATAAAAGGTTATATGGCAAAGGACAAATTTGTATCAGGGTAAGACACACTTCCCTTGGTTTATAATGAGACGTTAGCTTTCGCATCAAAACTTACTTTCATAAACTTCTGCTCTACAGTGAATAGGGTTATAACAAGATTCTAGTTTATTTCTAGAGTGTGCTGATTAATAGCTTTCAAACTATTCTAAAATAGGTCAAAAACACTTAAGTGAATCACTTGTAGTATCTCAGGGTGGTAGTCACGTTTAGGACATCTTTAAACAAAACGGCATCTGCAAAATAATCCCCGACTAGTAACCCAACACTCAGCACAGTGCACCGACATGCTTCCTTCATGACACCATGCAAAATAAGGGGTATAGAGAACAGTTGGGCATAGATGGAATTTCAAAATAAGGAGTTAAATTAAATTAAAATAGATTATTATAAGTGTTCTCTCTTTCATGGAATTGAAATGGTGGTAGAGAGGAACTGAACATAATACTTTTGTATCTACCTTGATAAAAGAGCCAAAATAATAAAAATACTTATTCTTCTACAATAGAAATAACAACAGGTAACACTCAGAAGTGTTCACTAATCCCCAAGCTAGATCCTACAGATTCCCACATGGGAAATTCAGCAAAATAATAGCTCATAAGAAACACACAAGGAAACGTATCACTGAGTAAGAGTCAGTGTCAGCCACCACCGACAGAACAGATGCAAAGCCTAAGAAGTTCAGATTCAGAAGAGACATTAACTCTACGTGAAATAAAAAAGAAATAAAAGGCAGAAAAATCAGAAAATAGTAAGGGCCATAGTGGATGGCCTGGCAGATTTTCTTACGGGGGAAGGAACACAAAACTTTAATAAAAACTCAGCAAATGCATTACACATCCCAGTGTTTGTGGGGGAGAAGAGCTGGTGTTCTGACAGATTGATCCGAATCACAGATTCCCGGGGGGCAAAGAGCCGAAACGGGAGAAGGAAGTGGCTGCACAGGGAGTGTAGCCTGAGAGGTTCTAACATAGTCCCGCAGGGAGAACGCAGGCGGAGTAACAAAGAAGGGAGAAAAGGCAAGGTCTGAGTGGTTATCAAAAGGCATTTCAAGAACTGATAAAAAGACACGAGCCCACAGGTAGAGGGTGCACATCACAGATCAAGCAGGAAAAAAATGACTGGAAATCCACACCTAGTCTGTAATAAAACTGCGAAACACAGAAGACAGAGAAAAGGTCTCAAAGCTGCCCAGAGAGAAAGGACAGATCACATTCAAAGAAAGACAGGATGAGAGTCAACCTCTCAACAGCAGTAATAAACATCAAAGCTCTGTGAGAGAGCACTTCCTGCCCTGCCCTGTACCCAGCAACACGTCTGTTCAAGCAAGAAAAAGACTATGAGCCACACAGGAGGTCTGAACGACACTGTTAACAACCTTGAATTCATGGGTTTTCATCACACTCGGTGCTCAACAATCCAAGAGGCATTCTCCTCAAGCAAAACCGGAATCTTGACAAAATCTCAGCCTGTGCCGGGTGATGAAACAAGTCAAAACAGAGTCTGAACGACTAGACAACTAGTATCAAATGAACCCTCCAACCACAATTCAGAATTATTTGAGAAATGAACCAAATGGAATACATTTTTAAATCGCCTTATGATCATATATATTTCTACCAAGACAGTGGACCGAATGTTTCGAACAGTCTGCTCACTGAAAACAACTAAAAATGCTGAATAAAACATTTTTTAAACATCTTCTGGAAGGCTTCTATGGCTGGGTGACAAACAAACAAAACCACACCAAAGTCCTGGTCCGGCCGATGCTGGGATGCAGAGAGGGCAGGGAGATGTCAGGTCAGCTGTTACCCTAGGCCGGAACCACACACACACACACACACACACACACACACACACACACACACACAAACTGTACAGTGTCACAACCAGCAAAGAAAAGCAAGCCAAAGGACAATGGACACCCAGGACCACAGTTACCTGCATGGAGTAGAGGAGCAGGGGTGGGGGGATGTGACAGGGACACAGACCGGGAAACATCAGCTGTGCTCTTTTCTCTTGGGGAGTAGGATCACAGGTACTCATTTTTTTTTACTAAGCATCATAACTTACAAAGGATACATGTATCAGATGTTACCGAGCTAAACAATTAAAAAGAATCGGGGCACCTGGGGGGGGGGGCTCAGTCGGTTGAGCATCTTACACTTGATTTCAACTCAGGTCATGATCTTGCGGTTTGTGAGATCGAGTCCCACGTTGGGCTCTGCACTGAGCGTGCAGCCTGCTGGGGATTCTCTCTCCCCTTCTCTCTGCTCGCACTCTCTCTCAAAATAAATAAACATTTAAAAAAAAAAAGAAAGAATCAGGGCGCCTGGATGGCTCAGTTGGTTGAGCATCCAACTTCAGTGATCAAGTCATGATCTCACAGTTCATGAGTTCAAGCCCTGTGACAGGCTCTGTGCTGACATCTCGGGGCCTGGAGCCTGCTTTCAATTCTCTGTCTCCCTCTCTCTTCCCCTCCCTCGCTCCCTCCCTCTCTCTCTCTCTCAAAAACAAACAAACATTTTTAAAAATTAAAAAAAAAAAGAATCAATGTTATCAAATTCTGAACCCCTTAAATGGGTCCTTAAAATGGACTCATTTAGCTTGGAACTCAGTGAAAATATAAGTATGCACATATGTATACATCTTATTTATTTGAATCAAGTATTAAAGATTTTAGAAGTTACAGAATGGGTGTCATTTGGCTCTGAGGCCTGTATAAGATAATTTATCTCAGAACTCAGTGACAATTTCCACACTCAAGTTCTTACAAAATATTTCAATTCCATTCTCAGTTGAATAGACCTTGGCTATAAATAGCTGAAGGGCCAAGATTGCATTCACTGTGTGTGTGCAGGCGCGTGCACGATTAAGCAGGAGAACGTTCTGAATTCCTAACTGATTTTGCAACAGCGGAACGAAGGCTGCTCCCAAGGTGGGTGCTGCCCGCGCAGGAGAACACGCGGATTACCTGGAACAGCCCCGGAATGTCCACACGCGCAACAGGACAGATGCTGCACTCGAAGTGACCACAGGAAGTCAAATGAATAGACAAGTACTTACTGAAGCAGCAGGGCAAAAATCA
This sequence comes from Panthera uncia, assembly GCF_023721935.1. Lineage (NCBI taxonomy): Eukaryota > Metazoa > Chordata > Mammalia > Carnivora > Felidae > Panthera > Panthera uncia. Next base: position 2,963,108 of record NC_064812.1, on the reverse strand, counting down.
TACTATTTCCAAAACAAATGGAAGTACAAATACATCCATTTTTTCCCATGAGTGGATAACATTACATGTTTTACGTATTTTACGCACAGCCTGCGCTACGCGCCAGCATTTGACAGGCGAGCCTCCCCCTCCGTGAGCAGAGCTGTGCTTCCCTCCTCAGGGTGGATGCGAACATTGGAAACCCGGAGGAGTGTATTAACCAAGCTTTTCCCGACAGACCTCTGCCACGGTTCCACTTTCCGTCTTGTTACTGCCACGCTCCAAGGAGCGTCCTGTACCTACACGTGTGTGAATCTCACCTCTTTAGAATAAGCCCCTGGAAGGAGAATTATTGGTTTGAATATCAAATTGCCAGTATTCGACTGTTTTTACTTATAAAGCTGCCAGCGGTGCCACATCCCAACCGGAAGGACAAGGCCATGCTCGTGGCCCCTCCCGTACCTGCCGATCAGGAGCTGTGACAACTAACAGCATTCCCCTCCGCCCCTCTGTCCTCCTCCCCTGTAGTCTGAGTGCCGCCTTTACCTCCCTCTGTTTCCTGTCACTTAGGCCTGAAGACACCGGCTGGGATGAGCCATCGACACGGGGAAGGGGTGGGATTACAGCTACACTTGTATTTCTTTTAAAATACAGGTACTCGGGAGAATATTACAAAATTATATGCGAAATGAAAGTAATTATTAGGGGAGAGATACTTTAAGTGATGCTTTAGCATATTTTCGGGACTGTCTAAAACTGTATAACTAAATGCAGAAGGTTAAAAAGAGGGCAGGCTGAAGAAGAGAAAGCGTAGGAACAGGAGGAGGCAGAGCGGGGGTGAAGGGGCCGGGAGCTCATGTGGAGAGCACACAGGAAGGCAAGAGACACGCGCCATCCCGGAACGCGCAGCCCCACTCGCGTCGGGACAGGTAAATGGTAAATGCCAAGTGCTCAGAGGTCTGGCGCCGCCTGTGGACTGCCATTCAAACCATGACTGGGCACTTGTGTGGCAGACAACCCTACCTCACCTCATCGGTATTTGAGCGGGTGAGACAGGTAAGCACGCGGAGACTCACGGAGCCGTTAAACGCACAGTGGGCCACTACCGCGTGCACGCTCACTACCTCCTGGGTTTTTTCATAAAGGCCGTTCAACCGAACAACGCAGGCCGCTGCGAGACACGTCCTGTGAGTAAGAGAAAACTGGGGCCACACCAGCATGTGAAGTGCTTTTAGATCAGAGATACAAGCGAGGCCTCCTACGGGGAACAACTGGGACACCTAGCAATAGTGTGGAAGGAACAAGAACGCCACCAACTGCGAGGTCGGCCTGTAGCGGCCGTGAGCTAATGAGGCCTGTTTGATGAATTCCAGAAATCCATGTCCCTGAAGTAGTCACAGATTTCCTCAGGGGGTGGGTTTTTTCAAGGAAATTATGCCAACAGTGATAAATATCATCTACAAGAGAGAAACACACGATGCAAACCTATCAGCTAACTAAGCTCTCCTGTCACCTCCTTCACTTCGACTCAAAGCTCACCAGATTGCTAAGGGTGAGCTGTGGAAACACAGACGAGGAGCGGTTTGTGATCTAGAAATCATTTTTGCAGTACAAACGGGCCTCCAGCAACCTCAGGTGGAATCTAAAGAGGGCTTCGCTCTTTCCTCTTCGCCAAACGCAAACTCCCTCTTCCCGTGCATCTCCGTATCGTGGTAAACCTTCCCAGGCTCCCGTCAAGTCTGGTACCCCACATTTCCACTGGCATTTCACTGGCCATTTCCAATGGCACTTCCACCCCACGGACAGGAAAACAGACCCAATACCGAGAAACAGCGACCTCAGCCTCCTGTTCTCACAGCCTAGATCTGAGAAGGCGGGACACCCAGTTTTCTCACATTGGGAAGTACATCACCCTACCGTCCTACCACCTTACTTCTGAATGTAACTGAACCTTGCCTCTTTCCTGACACCAGGCACCTGGACGGACACAATCAACCTCTTTCTTCTTTACTTTTGTGCTCCATTTGGAGCATCCTCCCGGTCCTATCAAATCCATCCACTAAAGTTGCCTACACTCACAGCTAGACCTTTCTCTCCCCCATTTCTTGCCTAAATGGCTGAAGAGCCTCCTAACTTGCCTGCAGCCTCAAGACCCATCCAATGCACGACGGACGCTGCCATCACATCAGTGTGATCTTATTTAACAACGAAAATTCTCGTCAAGCCACTCACTACTTAAATTCTTTAAATAGCTCCCTTTATTCTGCAGGAGGAAACCTAGAACCTTCCCTTTTTCTGATGTGGGCTGTATCTCCCTCACCCACTTCTCAGAACTTCTGAGCTCGGCTTTAAATGCACCAGGTTTCCTAAAGTACAGCTCTTCCTCATCTACAAAGCTGGGGACTCAGTGACACTTTCCAGACCCCCTGGACTCCACCCACTGGGTTAGCAGACCCTCCTGTGTACGGCCACGTGGCCCGTGACCACCAACAGTAGAGGACTGAACGCAAAGTACCGTGTACAGGAGATCCTCACCCACTGCACCTTCAATCGAATTTAATGTGCAATTCACTTATTTCATCTGTGTTCTTGACCCACAGCAGACATTTAATACATATTTTTATTAAAACAAAACATTACCAAGTGCATTTACCTGCAAAATGGTGTGCAAATGTTGGGATATTATTCAGACCTTTTTTCCCCCCATGCTCATCACTAAAACTAACAAGTATTTGGTCATAAAATTGTGTTGGTTCATTTATGCCACAGGTATTTATTGCCTAATATTTTAAGGGGTAAAAAGCAAGTTACTCAATGTAAAAAAAGTCCATTCTGGCTTTACTGTGCAAATTGTTCTTGAGATTGTGTCAATGTAGCTGGCTCTGACAATAAATTCTACACCCGACAAATCTGTTGATATTCAGGCATGACCATTATACTTGAAACAAAGACAAGCCAGTGGTTGAGTCACTTAGGACTTACAGTCTCCACATAAAAGAAGTGTCTTTTAAGACTTGCCTAAGCATACAAGAATTCACAAAGTGTCAAAAATTCAAAATTTCCCACTGGTTAAAAGACTCTCACTGCCATACTGTGCCAAATTTATTATTTTCCCAAACATTAGATTTAATCTAATTCTAAGATAAAACCATGTAGTACGTAGGATTCAAAGAAACAAAGAAAAAGGTGTATTAAAGTACCCTCCTATACCTGTTGATAGAAGAAATTCAGAGTTGGCTTGTCTTCAGTAAACTGGTTTAGAAATCCTTTTGGCAAATAACGAATTCTCAATTCATATCTAAAAAATAATTCAGAAAATAGAACAATTAGAAAGAAGTAATTTTCTCAACTCATAGTCTGTAATTACAGTATTATTGTGAGTATGACATAACCAATTACTCGAAGTATTATTTTTAAAATAAGGTAAAAAACAATCACAGTTTTTAAGCATACGGTTTTAAACCTTTCAGCACAAGAACATGCACGTCTGTGTCTAAAGCTCAGTGATCCCGCAAGGAGACAGGACAGGAAAGACATCCAGAAGGCACAGGGCCAGCAGTCACTGTCCCCCACTGGGCCGGGCGGCACCCCCTCACACCTCCTCTCGACGGCTGCCCTGGTGTACACGGACTCACACAGAATGCATTCTTCTATGCCTGGTTTTTTCTCACTCGCGGCAAATGCTTGTGATGTGGAGCCTAGCTAGCAGCTGAGGGCCGGTCACTGCTGCCCTGTGTGACAGCCCGTATCACCGCGAAAGGCCATCAGAGTTATTCCTACTTTGTGGCCATGATGAGGAAACTGCTATAAACACTCTTTTTTTTTCCTCCTCTAAACATAAAATGATGGGGCACCTGGGTGGCTCAGTCGGTTAAGCGTCCGACTTCAACTCAGGTCATGATCTCGCAGTCCATGAGTTCGAGCCCCACGTCGGGCTCTGTGCTGACAGCTCAGAGCCTGGAGCCTGCTTCAGATTCTGTGTCTCCCTCTCTCTCTGCCCCTCCCCCATTCATGCTCTGTCTCTCTCTCTCTCTCTCTCAATAATAAATAAACATTAAAAAAAATTAAACATAAAATGATCTAGTCGCTCAGGAAGCCAAGCTTCAAGAATGGTCGAAACAAACGAACTTCACCAGAATGCTCTCTCACTCGTGTCTTCTGGTGAACATACGGACACACCTCTGCTGGGAAAGGGGGGCGGGGGGACCAGGAGCAGAGCCCCTCGATCACAACACACACACGTCTGTGTCCACAGATGCCGCCCGTCAGGGAGCTGAAGAAGCCACACCGTCCTACCAGCAGCATGGGCACTCTGTTTCCCCACACCCTCACCTCTGCCTGGTACCTGCATTTTAGTCCGGGACACTTTCTGCGGGAGGGAGGTACAGTGTGGACCGGACCGGCACATCCCGATGGATGATGAGATGGGGCACACCCTCATCCGATGACGGGCCATTCTGGAGACCTTTTGTGAAACGTCTGTTTTGTCTAAAGGGTTGTGGGCCTCCCCTCCCTGACCCCCAGCTGACCTGTGGGCATTCTTCAGGTATTCAGAGTGGGAGACCACCGTTAGACCGCCCAGTATGTTCTGCCACTCCACAGCTGCCTTTCACTCTCCTGACGGTTATCTTTTAAAAATTACCTTTTTGGTATTTATTTATTTATTTAGAGAAAGCATGCACGTAGGGGACAGGCAAAGAGAGAGGGAGTGGGGGGGGAGAGAGAGAGGGGGAGAGAGAGAGAGAGAATCCCAAGCAGGATCTGTGCCATCAGTGCAGAGCCCAACGCGGGTGGGGCCTGATCTCAGGAACCGTGAGATCATGACCTGAGCCAAAATCAAGAGTCAACGCTTAACCGACTGAGCCACCCAGGCACACCTAAAAATTATTTTTAAAATGTTTTCATTTTAATGCTATCTTTTGAGGAACAAAGTTCATAATTTTTATGCAGCCCTATTTATTCTTTTCCTTTTTAGTAAATTCTTTAAGTGTTTTGTTTATAAGATATTTGCCTACCCAAAGGTTATAGAAAGATCTGGGGCTTTTTCCCTAAAGTTTTAGTAATCGATCTTTAAAAAATGTAACAGGCTCACAAGGAAAACACACAAAGTAATAAATACGATGATTTTGGTTCAGTTAAGGGTGGAAAAAATGCATGATACACATACACAAGTTCTGCTAAAAGTTTTAAGTGTCCATCTTATTAAAATACACAATCGCCAAACGATCAGGTTCACGTCGACTTCTACTCTCGGAAAGAGGTCAATCATTTACTACAGATATTCTACAAGGGGCAACTGTTCGTGGAAACGCAACAGATTCCATTTATTTTTAACTCAGGACTTAGCAGGTGCTTTACATGCGCTATTTCTCTTAATGCACACGACAGTCGGAGAACAGAAGTGTCATGATCTAGGCAGGTGACGCTCCGTGGGAGGAAGCAACGGGCTCCGACACCGGAGGCTTCTGCTGTTAGTGCCTCCCATTCTAACAGAGAGGAAACGGACCCCAGGTCAAACGCTGGGCAGCCTGGCTGCATATTCATGCTGTTAACGTCCAGCATCCCGATGCTGATGCTGACGGTGCCTCAACGGACAAGGGCCACTCAGGATCTGACAGAAATTGCGATAAGCATTTGACCCACAGGCTTCTTTCAGCCAGCACCAGCCCTGAGAGGAGCAGAGAACGTGGGCTCTGCACTGGGGCCGCCTGGGCTGGGCGTCTGGCCCCGTGGCCCACTGCTGACCGCCACGGCCCTCCCACACCTCGGTGTCCTCACCAGCCCTCAGAAAGTTTATATGCAATATATGCTCAAATTCAGACAGCAAACACACAGGTATCTACAAGATGGCAGTAAAAGTGACAAAGACAAATAGGCACGGTGAGGGGAATGACACGTGATAAAGTATTATTTTGCAAAGGGTGACCAGCAAAGGACACTCAGATCCAGAGACATCTTAATGAAGATCTGAAGGGAGGAAGGGAGTCATGCAATCACGTGCAGGGACAGGAGTTCTAATACGATGCAAGGGGGTGCACGAAGGCCCTGAGGCTGGAGGATGTGTGGGAAGGCAGACACAGCTGGGCCCGCTGGGCGCAAGCAGTGAGTAGAAGAGCAGGACCGGGAGGTGGCAGATCACAGAGGACCCTGCACGTCGTGCTTGTGGGGCTCGGAGCACTGTGAGCACAGCAGTTGAGTCACAGGACGTCTATTTCTCTGACCAGACAGGCGACAGACAGTGTGTAGGACCGGCCAGGGGACCCGGGGGAAGAAGCAGGAGGCCCGGAGGCGAGTGCAGCACTCTGGCTGAAAAGGAAAGGCCTTCTGTTTTCACCGGTGGGGAAAGAGTTTCAGGGACTCGGGTAACGGGCCGAGGTCCCAGGGCTATGAAGAAGCAGACGGGGATCCCTGTACAGCAGTCCATGCAGGAATGCCCCAAAGCAGAACGAAACTGATAGAAGGCACTCGCGGCTCCGAAACCACAGAGACGCCCACTGCTCTTACTCTGTGGAGGCCAGCAAGCTCATCAGGTTGTCAAGCGGATTCTGACCACTGCTTTACTGCGCCCACCCAGCACACCCGCCCCACGGCCCTGCTGACGACGCACAGCCCAGCACACCTAGCCCAAGGTCCTGACTACGTGCAGCCCAGCACACCTGCCCCACGGCCCTGACTACACGCAGGCCAGCACACCTGCCCCACGGCCCTGCTGAGACTGCCCGAGGTCTCCTGATGTAATGGCATCCCTTCACTCCGCCTCTGTCCTTAAACCACAGGGCCCAACACCCACAGCCGACTGGCCCACGAGTTCGGACATCCCTACTCCCATCTCTTCTGTGAAACTCACCTCTTTCTCGAACCTTCTGCCACTATTTTAAGAGACTGGCTGCATCCCGAGACACATGTCCATTATTCTGCTATGTGCCACTCCATGGACTTCTGAAGAGCAGCTAAATATAACACGCCCCAAATAAAATCATCTTTTTTCCGCTTCTCCTAAGTAATAATTTCCTATGAAGGCCACTGACACTAACCTCCCCTCAGTCTTACCACCAACAATGAGCACCAAGATACCCACAAGCTAACCAAGTAATGGTGAGGAGGAGTGGGAAGTGTTTGGAGAAAGAATCTGTTAAGCTTGATACTGAGAAAGGTTAGCCTGTCTGTGCGTAGTGACACAAAGTACAATTTCCAGAAACAACACAGATATCGTAAGCTCTTTCTTACAACACACTTCCAATTTAAAAATCCTCAAAGGAGGGGCACGTGGGTGGCTCGGTCGGTTGAGCGTCTGACTTTGGCTCAGGTCATGATCTTGCAATTGACAAGTTTGAGCCCCGCGTCGGGCTCTGTGCTGACAGCTCAGAGCCTGGAGCCTGCTTCGGATTCTGGGTGTCCCTCTCTCCCTCCCCTCTTCCACTTGTGCTCTCGCTCTCTCTCTCTCTCTCTCTCTCTCTCAAAAATAAATAAACATTAAAAACAATGCTTAAAAAAATTCTCAAAGGAAGGACAGGAACAGAAATTCATCCTTAGACAAAAATTATAGCAGTAATAGCTGTGAGAAAGAATCATCAACGATATCGAGAATACAGGGTAAAAATACAATGAGAAACAGTATCCACACAGTCTCAATCTATCTCCCCAGAAGAGTATTTCTTAATTTCAGAGGAAAAAACAGCAACTTTACAGTGGGGAAACCTGGCCACTACCTTAAACCAAATGATCCCAGTTAAAAGCACCTGTAAAAAGGAGTCACATCCTGACAGGATGCAGTGGGACGGGTACAAAAGCTTAGAATTCTTGGGGCGCCTGGGTGGCGCAGTCGTTTAAGCGTCCGACTTCAGCCAGGTCACGATCTCGCAGTCCGTGAGTTCGAGCCCCGCGTCAGGCTCTGGGCTGATGGCTCGGAGCCTGGAGCCTGTTTCCGATTCTGTGTCTCCCTCTCTCTCTGCCCCTCCCCCGTTCATGCTCTGTCTCTCTCTGTCCCAAAAAATAAATAAAAACGTTGAAAAAAAAAAAAAATTAAAAAAAAAGCTTAGAATTCTGGCCCAAAACACATAACCTCAATACAACCATGAAAAAAGCCCTAGATGAACCTCAATTGAAGGACACGGTACAAATAACCAGCCAGGATTCTTCAAAAGTGTCAGGGTCAGGAAGGACATAGAGAGACTGAGGAACTGTCCCAGATTAGAGGAGACTCGAGGAGTCAGAACAGCAACGTGGTTCCTGGACCAGAAAAGGGATGTTATGTGGGACAACCGCGAAATTTGGGTGACATGTGTAGATTCGTTAGTAAGACTCTATCAATGTTTATTTCCTGGCTTCAATGTCAACTACTGTACTATGTTCACGAAAGTTCCGACATTTAGGGAAGCTAGGTGAAGGCACACAGGCCTTAACTATTCTTGCAACTTTGGATACGTATGGAGAATAAAAGAAATTCCACAGGCGCAGACTAACTGTTCCGTAACCACGGCGATAACCCACCAGAACCTCTCTCCAAGCAGCCTGGCCAGTGTCAGCCGGCAGCCGCAGACCCACTGGAAACTATCTTCCAGCTGCCCGTGTTCGGTGCAGAAGCATCCGGTAAGTGTCTAATTAACAGAGCAGCAAATTGGAAGCGCATCCGTGTTTTAAAGGTGTCACTTCCAAACCTGTCAGAGTGCTCCTGTACTTACTGTCTTTCTGCTTTAAACCCTCCTAAGAACTCTTGCTGAATGCAGGATTACAACGAAAGACTGGCTTCTTAAAAGAAGGCGTATGCAGGGGCGGTGTCATTTCAAGACAACATAGAAAACTACCGAATACAATCTAAAGCTTCCTAAACTATCATTATTCATTTTCATTGGTCTTCTTTGGAAAATGATGCCTCTCCTCTCTCCTGCAGAGTGAGGGGCTTGCGCAGCAGCGAACAGGACAGCGCTAAGCAGGCTGCTAAGCAGGAGGGCAGCAACCTCGGCTCACTAACAATGACGAGAATGTTCCTCCTCACTCACTTGACAAAGCCCCAAATACTTCCTCAAATGCCAAGAGGGCCGTCTCTTAGACTTGGATTCAACATCAGAAGGATTGGGCTGTTCCCCACCCCCCCGGGTGCCCTGACAGGCTATTTGTATCCGATTAGCCCACTCGGATGCCCAACAGCCACCCTACACAGGTGGCTCCAGGTAAGTGAAGTTTAGTTACCAAAATGTGATTAACTAGAATGATCTAGGGACAGAACTTTCAAGCTGAAATCTCTCAAAACTGCAGGACACCGTTTGCCACAGTATATGCTAGTACGACAACTGCCACGGAAGCGTTTTTTTGGCAGACTCCAGATCCTAACAAATATTACCTGCTCCACTGGGACCTCCCTCGACAGGGACCTCCAGGCCTCCTAGGGACAGGGGAGCCAGCTCCTGCTTCCTCCTGGACAGACTGGGCAGGAAGCAAGGCAGGTAGGAACCCGAGTCTTCTAAGGGGCTGACTTTTCGAGCCCTGCCTCAGAACCCGACGGGTCAGCACGAGTCCCGATGGGGCCTTCGGGAGACCGGGGGGAGGGGGGCAGGACACTCCCCTCGGGGAGGCTCTGCACTATTGCCCTCTGGTCCTTTATCTTACCCAACCGATGAGATCCCCAACGATATTCCTTTAGGGTTTTCTTTTCTTTTCACATTATAAAAGTTTATCAGGCTGTTATGTCATTTTCTGGGACTTCCTTTTTTTTTTTTTTTTAATTGAGGTAAAATACACATGACAAAAAAATTAACCTTTTTAACGCATACAGTTCAGTGGCACTTAGTGCACTCACAACAGTGTCACGGGAGACTCGACTCTGCCACACGAGGCTACACGGCTAAGATTCACCCACGAGGCTACACGTCCCTACAGTTCATTCATTTTGACCTGCGTGACATCCTACGTCTGCGGCCCAGCACGGAAACCTGGAGTCTCTCAGGGACAAAATCTGCAGGGGAACTGCAGCCCTGTAGAGTGTGTGCTGCCCGTCTTCCAGCTGCGGCCCAAACGGATTTACCCGTTTACCTTCTCTCACCAGCAGCACAGGCAAACACCCTGTTGGAGCCACCACCTCTCCCGCTACTGACACTGTCCACAACTCACTTTCTGCCAACCAGTGTGGACCTTGTGGGCTAGGTCCCCACCCCCCTGATCGCCACCCCCCGATCACTGGCCAAATTTGTTTTCTCCTTTACGACAACGCCTTCACGTCCCTTGCCCGTGGACTGAGTTGCCTGCAACTCTCATACTAATCAGAAGAGCATCATCCTTTGTAAATTACAAACGTGACAAATACGTCCTCTCAGCTGCAACTTGCTTCTGCACTTTTACAAATACACCTTTTAATACACAGAGGCTCTTCATCTCAACGAAGTTAAATTTGCTACTCTTTCCTTTTCCAGAGAACGTCTTTGGGGTTATTAAATCTTCCTGCTCCAGGACCAGCAGTACATTCGTATTTTTCATTAAGCTTTTTTCTCCCCTGGTCCGTCTTCAGTGGGTCCCTGTGTGTTGCTTGAGGCAGGATCTATTTTGTGGTTATTCTTCCCACCAGGACAGCCACGTATCCCACCAGCCCTTCCTGTCCCCAGCGGCCAGCCACGGCACCACTGGAAGGTCCCCCTGCCTGACACAGCTACACCCACACAGCGTGCCACAAGCTGGCTTGTGTTGAAAGACCTCAGGACCCGGGTGAGCAAGCTTGTGTCTCAGGGTTACTGAACAGGAGGAACAGATCCTACGGCAGATGGCATGAAAACAAATCGATGCTCAAAAACTTCCCAAGAATGGAAACTGACGCCCAATTATTCCGGGGAGTCCTAGCACTTTCATTCGAAGAACATCTTCCTTCTCAGAACTAAAGCCAGGAGTGCAGCTGTCCTCACAAAGCCACCTACGAACCGAGAGAAGGTCCCTGCTGGCAAGGGGGAAAGGTGATCAAAAATGTTCTGTCTCTGGTGCTTACATACCTTAACAGGAGCAGAGAAGAAAGAGCTGAGCACACGGACTCAACTGCCTACTCTGCCGTATGATCTCAAGGAAGCTTTTTCAGCCTCTCTGAACCACAGCTGTCTCACCAGTAACATGGCAAAAGGTGAGTACCCACCTGAAAAGACTATCATAGGAAGAACGAACTTGGGGAAAGTAAGCCAGGCGCTTAGCACAACGTCCACCACATTGTAAGCAATGTGTGTTACTGTGAAAACACGGTTATTCACACAACCTACAACTGTTCATCCCTAGATGAATACAACTTACTGTCCCATCAAAGTGCTCTGCCTCTAGGTTTATTTTACATTTCCACTACCACTAATTCCATTCTCACTTGAAGTGTTTATGAGGCGCCTCCTATATACCAGGCACGACCAACTAGAAACTAGGAATAGAGCAGCAGGTGAGACAAAGTCCCTGAGGGAGAGAAAGGTCATCAGGTGGGCAGGCCCTAAAGACAGAACGGTCGGGGAAGACACAGGCCGAGAGCGGACAGTGGACACCGGTCTGAACGATGGGAGGCCCACGCGGTGACGGAAACGACAGGGGAGCACGTTCAGCAGAGTCACACGAAGCACAAAGTCTCATTCGAGAACCAGAAGGAGCCGTGGGGCTGCGGCAGAGCGAGCGGAAAGTTCTCCAAGACAAAGGAAAGGTGGGCCGAGGCCGGTGCTATTCAGCAGGCCAGGAAGCTGGCGGCAGAGAGGATCCAATGAGACCCCGACCAGGCAGCGAGGAAGAGACGACACTGAAACGTGCGGCCGCTTGAGCGGACGAAGGGAACGAGAGCGAGAGGAGATGGGGCTGAGAGATGATCGGGAACTCTGGAGTTGGCTCCAGGTGTGACGAGGTGCTACTGGAAGCTTCTGCGGGAGTGAGTTTCATACTCCACTGGATGCTTGTGTTTTTAAAGACTCTCGAGCAAACCCCGTAAGCTCTACCTTAAAAAAAATCGCCCTACAACCGCTTCTCACTCCATCACTACTCCCCCAGGCCACCTGCTTTTAGGATTTTTGCCTGGGCTACGGCAATAACCGGCTTATGGGTTCCCTGTGTCTCTCCTATTAACGTGTGAATTTGATGCCAAAGGCAGGTCTACAGAGAGAAGGAAGAGGAAAAGAGGTCACTGGAGCAGTCCAAAATTTAAATGCTGGGCAGAGGACAGACTGTTTTTGCTTTACAAATTCTGAGAAGTATCTTCAGGGGCCCATCTGTTTCTGTAGTGATTCTTGTAGAACAAGCCTTTTATTATTATGTAGTTGCCCTCCACATCCCTATTAATGCTTTTCTGTCTTCAAACTTTTTTCATAGGATGTTAATAAAACAATACCAATCCCCTTGCCCCCCTTCTCCCACCTAGTTAGCAGGAAGGGAAATTCTTTTCTCTTCTCTTCTCTTCTCTTCTCTTCTCTTCTCTTCTACCCATCCACCCACCCACCCACCCATCCATCTAAATGAGGCTGAAGAGAACAGAACGGCACTGGATGAAAATCTGAGACCTCGGCGTACTAGTGAGGTCGGGTATGATTTTGTGAAGCACGTACGTAGACCTACACGTACGTGATTCTGAGACACACACACGTGTTTGTGCTGCATCTTGAGGTAAAATGTTTCTTCCTGTAAGTCACATGAAAATGTCTTGAATGTCACTGTGCTAGGTGTGTCATAAAGAGCAGAGAGCTGGACTGTATTTGTAATCACACCCTAACAGGTTCTGACCACTCACTCCTAGTCTACTTGACCTTCTGAAGTCTAGTCTGTGATTTCCCTTCACCCTACTTCCCTGTCTTTCTTCCTCCCCTTTTCTTGCCTCCTTTCGATTATGGAGTTTCTCAATACCTACTCACCCACCTACCTGTTACGTTACACAATCTACTTCTAATGTTCTATGGTTGCCCCAATATACAATTTTATTTTTAACATTTTTATATATAATTTTAAAACCCGGCTGACAGAGCCTCAATTCCGATCACCTCTCTTCTGACATACTGGGTTCGACTATCTGGGTTTTACTTTTTTCATATAAAAAATCAGCTTTTACCACTTCATGTGTTTTCAGAGCCAATGCTTATCTGTATCTACCCGATTTTTTTTCTAGCACTCCTTCTTCCAACTGAAACCCTCCTTCAGAGACCATTTTCCTTTCTCCCGAGTGTATTTATAGGAGGTTCCTTTGCTGGTATAGTCTCCGTGGAAAACATCGCTGTCATCCTGCTCTTGAATGGTCACTGAATCTGACAAAAAATACAGGTTGCCGGTGACTTCTTCTCCCCACTTTGCACAGATCACTGCTGTGGAGAACTGTGAATGTGTCCCTGGTTGCTTTAGCATATCTCTTTGTTTTCCTTTGTACACGACTTGACTATAATCCACCAAAGTGTAGATCTATTTTTTTTAACCGTGTTTGGGGTTTTGCATTAATCCTGGTTCTGAGGACTCATGTTATTTGCCAATTCCAGAAAATTCTCAGCCATAATCTCTTTGGGAGTATTTCCTCCTCCTCAGTCTTTTTATCTCCTCCTGGAGCCCCTGTCAGAAATGGGTCTGCCTCCTCAGTTTTCGTGCCGTGCCATTTCCTTTCATATTCTCTACCTGTGCATCTCCCCGTGCTATCTTTTGGGCAGATTTTCTCAGATCCGTGTTTCTGTTGACCAATTTTTCACCTACATCTACCTTGCTATTTAAACCATCCAGTGGTTTCCAGAACTCGAGTTTGGTTCTTTTTCAAATCTACTTGGTTCTCCGTAATAGGCTCCCGTTCCTTACTGACGCCCTAAGTCCTGCCTCCTCTGACGTGAGCACCGACAGGCGTCAGGAAGCCTGGCTCTCCCGACACACCCACAGGCATCACCTGTGCCTCCAACCCATCTCCTTGTCTCCTCTCCTCCTCCCCACCGTCCACACACCTTCACCGATCTTAGTGGCCTCGCTACCACTCAGAGTTAAGGTTACAGTTAAGGCTAGGTTCACTTTAAAAGCCTGCACTGGGAAGTCAGCTAAATTCAACTCAAAGCTGTATCCGGAGCTCTCTCTGCAGGTGGAACTTAAATCGAGTCTGTTACCTATCTCCCCTGTCTTTACCTCCTAAGGTCTGTGGAGAGCTATGAGAAATAAACATTTTACGAACTGCAAATGTACAGACTATAAAGAGCACACGGTGGGCCCGGTGCCAGGCTGCGGCAGCCACTCCCATCAGCATCAGGTTCAGCACTCACTGTGTTCGGTGAAGTTCTACCTCGCCCAGTCTTTGAGGGTTCAGGCTCCACGGAACAGAGTAGTGCCCACTTAACTTTACTTGAAATTAGGCCAAGTAAACTGGCTTAAAAGAACAGAAACAGAGCTTGTCAATTCAGATGCTTGCATTCGACACAACATTTGACCGAGCACTAGGGACATCATGATGATGAAGCACGCCTCCGACGTGTTGGTACAGGAAGGCGACGGAATTATGTTCAATAAAAATACCTGCAGGGATACCTAACTTTTAGGTATTCATAGCTTTTACACACTTATTGGACTGACTGGCTGAATAATGGAGGTCAGATCTTTGCTAGCCATCGATGTAACCCCATCAAACTGCATTATCGTGGGGTATCTTGTTAGCTCGGTCGGTTCTGGCTATTTGAAAAACATGAAAACACAAGGATAGTTCCTTGGTAAACTGTAGCTAGGATTAGATTTTTTCCGACTAGAGATTATTAACCTAAACATATTTGTTTTTCGTTTAAAACGTCTCCTCCAAACAACTCAGGTTGTCGGACTGAAAGTGACCGGCCCTGAAGCTCCCCCCTTCCCCCACCCCCCGATCCATAACCGCCTTTACTCCCACAGCAGCATCCACAAAACGAAGGCGCCTGTGGAAGGAGCCCATCTTTGCAAGTTATACTTCTCTCAAATAAAGTGTATTACATGTACAATTTCCTACTAACAAGCTGCTTTGCGTAACAGTGGAAAAAATTACTAGGAGAGAACACAGAGAACTCTTTAATTCACTTTGAATCACGTCCGTTTCGCTCAGGTCCGTCCGAGTCACGAACATCAAACGTGCACCCACTCTTTTTGGGGGAGCTTGTGGGTTACCGGGCCCCGTGGAGCAAGCCGTGCCGCCCACCAGGGAGGTGATCAGGTGCACACGAAGTCCTGCTGTACGAGAGGATGCGGACAGGACGGAAAGGAAAAGAACAGGGGGTGGAGTTCTCAGAGCTGAGGCTGACCCAAAACAGTCCCCGACGGGAGAAGCGTGACCGGCCCCAGGCCGTCCCCACAGAGCCCAAAGTCCATAGTGCCACAAAGACAGACTGAACAGAGATCTAGGAGAGGTCGCTGGTTAATTATTACCAGCCAGTTTTATTTCGACAGGAGTCGTGATTACAAGCAGTATGAAAATTAAGCAAAGACATTCACCCTCTCGTGTGTGATTTAATATGCAAAACAAATCAAGCGTGAGTCACACCAAAGTAGGGACGCGATCTTACTTCCACTCCTCTGGTGGGTGTGCAAGTTCATACTTCTCCCTCACATTGGAGACACCCATATCCAAATGGAGCCAGTGAACCTCCTCTGACCGCAGGTGACTGAGGCGAAATCCATAGCAGGCCACGTGCTTTACTTTGTGACTGTCCACTATCTTCTGAATGATGCCCTAAAACATACCCCCCACAAAAACGACTGTTATAAACAAAAAAAAAACTGTAGGCTAAAAATTAATGCAATGTTCATTTGTTTTAGTTAGTTATCAGAAATCTTTGGTAAAAGAGTATCAAGTTAAATAAGTCATTTAATTTTTCTTAGGAATCTTGTTTCTCAAATAGTATTTTTATGAACAAGGAAAGTTTTGAAAAAACACAAAAAGAGACTCTTCCGTTTTCTTCAGTGATAAACAAGGCATGGAAACTTAAAATACATTTCTGCAGCTCTAGCTCTGCCCCCCCGCCCCCAAACCTGACAATGTGTCCCAGCCACCCTCTGGGTGTGACTGCTGATAACTAGGCCCGAGGACGGGTTCCACTTTCTGAGCCCAGGACGGCATACTGCTCTAGACCTGATGCAACCTAATGTCATTTCTTAAGAAACACATTTAAGGACATATGACGAAGGCCACAGTTCTGACAATACCGATGATATCTGTGAAGTTATTCAAAATTGGGCCTACCCAATCTGCTACCAACCTCTCAAAGAGCCCCTGAAACCTAACACTCCATGACTTCAGACAGGAAGGCTGCCCAAAGATGAAGCTTATCCTAAACTAGGGAAAGGGAGGGGGCAGCCCGAGTCTTGCCCTGTACCCGCACAGTGTGGAAGTCCACGTGTACACGTTTGAACACGGACGGCACACGTGGGAACGTAACAGAGGCCATGTGCTGCCCCCACACGAGGGTGTGCTAATCACAGCCCATTGCAATCCTCTCAGTGCTCCAGGCCACTCACAGTTAATGTTGAATGATGCCGACATTAACGTGAAAATCACTGGTCGAGAAAATCAGCATGGTTTTTAAAGACTAGCAATTAACGGAAGGTATCACATTACTTACAACATGAGACACATCTTCAAAGTTCCTACACACACTAAGCGTTTCTATATTAAAGCACGATGCTGTTGACAATACAAATAAGGATGTTCCTATCCCTACTCACGAGAAGACAATTAACACACACTATATGCAAAACCCATCAAGGACGCAGTGCGTCCACACTAAAGGCAACAGGTGGCACCTGTCCGTGGCCAGGCTCCCGGGAGAAGGTTGTGTATCAGGCACGGGAGAATGGTAGGGAGGAGGAAACGTGTCATCGGGGAGAAAGCATGGACAGAGGCCTGGGCTGGAGGTCGCTCCATAAAGAAGACACGCTCTCTGGGGACAGGAAGACCGGGTGCAGCCTAAAGAACTCTGGGCAAAACTGCAAGGGGCATAAATGTCCTTCTTGGCTTTCGGATTCAAGGCCTGGGGTTTGTGATGGGGCCACCGTGAAGGACGCTGCCGCCTGTGCTGCCAGGGGCGCCCAGCCAAGGGGGCAGCAGGAGCTGAAATCCAGCCGGCCCTCTAGTCGGCACATCTTGCGCTCAGGGGTGGGACATCGGCTTCCAGTAGTTCTCTCAGAGGCAACTTCTTCAGCTTCCCCTTGCCGACACGCAAGTCCCTGCTGCACAGGACGGGAGCTGGAGCCTCTTTCAAATTCCCACAAAGGTGCTCTGTGCCCCGGTCCCGACTCTGCCCATCTGCTACCAAGGGCACAGCGACACCAGCTGCCCTCCTCTAAGGCTCAGGTTTAGCACGTCCTCTCGTTAGTCCGCGGCAGCTCGCTGCTACCAGATTCCAGAGCCACTGCTCTCCTGTCAGGGCCCTGGTGCAGGTCCCTCTCTGTTCCCAACCATCTGTCTCGGCAGGTCTATCCTTCCCCTCCAGACACACGCCGGTTCCTACCGCTGTTTGTGCCATCAACCCCGGGGAGAGATCCCGCCCTCCCTGGGTGTCTTCCCTGATGAGCCCCAGCAAAGGTTACCCTGGCGACCTATCAGGGAACAGGGCACCCAGGCACCCACCTGCAGAGAGGCCAGCGTGGACACACCTAGTCCAGAACCGTGGAGCCCAGGGCACAAGCCGGCTCCCAATCTGGAGTTTTACGGGACAGACGCAATTTCAGCCCATTCACTCGATCACACTACCTGAAGACACCCAGAATGACTTCCGGTTTGCTTCTGTGTAACGAGGAGCTCCCATCCCGTAGGGAGCTCCCACCCTAAACAAGTTGTAGCCTTCACTTTCCACTAAGAAAATTAAAAGCAATAAACACACAGACACTTCTATTTCATGTTTTGCTTTTTTATTATGCTCCCATATTGTATTCTATCCTATTTCTCTAGAACTCCTGTAAATCTCATTGCGGACTCAGTCTGAATGGCAGCCAAGGTTAGGAATATAAAAGGACTTACACATTTGATGCTCAGTACCTACACTCAGTAACTTAGATAATTTTGAGAACCAAACATCTGGTTCTGGATAACTGAAAAACAACTTTTAGAACTAAGCATTTAGTAAGGAATGCACAGTCAGAAAAACCTACCCTGCTACCATATGGAAATGTATGCATATATTATTTCTGGAAAACGTGTATTTAGAAAAGTGACTGTCTCAAGGGAGATAACAGGACAAGGACTTATAATATACCCCTAACGGCAGCTGAATTAAATTTAAATTCCTCATCCTGACTTTGATGTCCCACGACAATCCTATCCACACTTCACTACTTTGAAAAGGCCGTTGGCTCATCGGTATCCTATACCAGAACTTGGAAATACGTAATGTTCCTGATTAATTCTCACATTAGATATTCACAGGAAAAGAATTCTTCTTAAGGATGAAAATAAAAGAAGCCAGTGTCTGTATTGTGCTTCTATCTTATCAGGAACATACAGCACTCAGCAGACAGAGCCATCCTACTCCTGGTGGGTAGTTCTTGTCGGTTCCCCAGCTCTGGGGGGCCAGGGGGACTGGACATGCAAACAATACTGCTGTGAACGTGCTTGAAGCTGGCATCACACACGTGCAGAAACAACGCCCAGAAACAGACGCCCTGGGTCAAAAGCTACGAAACGTGTGACATCTGGTAAGTACGGCCAAACCGTCAACCAGTGAAACTATATCAGTTGGCACATGACATTAGAGACTGTCCTTCACCTCATGCCGATGCTGGATGAAATCAATCTTGAGTGTTTATCAGTGTGATGGACCACAAGAGGTGGGGGACATTTCACTGTTGTCCTTGATTACACACTAGTGAGATGAGTCTGTGGTTTCGTTTCTAAAAGTTCTTTTTACGATTTTGCCGGGTTCAACTTGGTCACCTACCTATCTTTTGGACAGTGTTCTGGAAAGAAGCAATGACCTTTCCACTGGTCGAAAGAAGTCCTGCAGACCTTTCCTTCGTGTTCATTCGCTCATGAATGTTCGTTCCCTCCCTGGGTCAGTGAGCAATGTGCACCTAGTCCGCGTGGCAGCAGCACTACAACGATGGATACGACAGAACCCTTGCCTCCAAAGCCGTAGTCTAGGAGGGAGGTGCCGGACACACGCGTGAGAGTGGCCTGTCCAGTGTGCGGGGAACTGTCTACGTGTCTAGCTGTCTCCCCACTGTCACTTGCAAGGCCTCTATCACGAAAGGAGAGATCTAAAGCCACACACACTGTTCTTAACAGCGCACTTCTCTCCACTTCCTGCCAGGAGTCACCAAGTGCAACCATCACTGCTGATTTGTTTGTTACAATGCAGTTATTTTTCTGTGTCTCTCTTTCAGACGCTCTTTACCTCAAGGAAACCAACTGTTCGCTGTGCTCTGTCCTCTGATCCCACCCGCACGGGAGGAGCCTCACTGTCATTCAGTTACCGCAAACAAGGTGCGGAGATCCGAATCCTGCTCTCCAACAGCACTGCCTTCCTCCTGTCGGTTCAGCGCTCACCCAGAAGTCGGCCCCAAAGTCCCCCGAGACAAAGCACACCTGTGCCCATCTGTTCCCTACTACTGCCATAACAACAACCACAAACTTCCGAGCTTAAGATAGCACAAATGCTAGCTTCTCAGTCTTGTAAAATCCTAAGTCCGAAATGGGAATCCCTGGGCTAAAATCAAGGTGTCAGCAGGGATGCACTGCTTTCTGGAAGCTCCAGGCTGGCCTCGTCCAGCTGCTAGAGGCCCCTCTGTGCATGTTCAAAGCCAGCAGCATTGCGTCCAACCCTTTTACTGCAGCCCCCTCCCTCTGACCACAGCCAAAAAAGGTCTGCAGCTCATAATCTCCCCATCTCAAGGTCCTTAGTGTGGGTCACATCTTCCAAGTCCATTCTGCCATGGAAGCTCCCATATGCCCAGGTTCTGGGGATTAGGACATGGATACCTTTTGGGGCTATTATTCTGCCCACCACAATCACCATCTCTAAGGTTCCGTGACAGAGAATTCTTTCTCGTGCTCTTGCCGTCTCATACTCTTCTTTACGTTGCTTCTGACTCTGTTTCTTTCTTATGGTTTTTCTTTCTAGTTTCTTCCTAGATGATACTATTCCATTAAAGAAATGTTCACGTTTTAAATACATATTCACCTGATCCTCTATCAGAGAAAGTTGACATTTGAGACACACACGAAGCATCAGTGACGACACTTGACAATAAACACTGGAGACCACAAGACTACTGCACACAGAGCCCTTCCGGCAACCATCTGTGCCTGAGCTCAGGGAAGACGGCCTACAGGGCGCCTTCCCCACAGCCGCTGGCGTTCTGAGCACAGCGCAGTGGCTCACAGAGCTCGTAACTGCTGCCGACTCACAGAATCCCAAACTGTCCCTGTGCTTTCCACTCCGATCAGAAAGCTGATTTTAAATTGATCAGAATGGGGGCGCCTGGGTGGCTCAGTCGGTCGAGCATCCAACTTCGGCTCAGGTCACGATCTCGCGGTTCGTGGGTTCAAGCCCCGCGTCGGGCTCTGTGCTGATGGCTCGGAGCCTGGAGCCTGCTTCTGATTCTGTGTCTCCCTCTCTCTCTGCCCCTCCCCCACTCAGGCTCTGTCTCTCTCTTTCTCTCTCTCAAAAATAAATAAGCGTTAAAAAAAACTGATCAGGATATTTCTTTCTACCGTTATTCTTCCCACTACCAGTGTGGTTACAATAATTAGTCCTACTCCAACCAAGGATATTCCGCATTTAGCAAAGTACAGAGCTGAGTTTATTGCGTTTGTTTACTCTTGCAGATTCAGGTAACTGAGTGGCTCAGGACGAGTACTGGGACCTCAGAGTGTGCTAGGTAGCTAGAAAAGTGCACTGAGCCCTTTAGTCAACTTTAAGACCCTCTGCACATAACAACAATATTGTCCAACAATTCAGTCGCTACTTAATCTGTACTTGCCTAGATTTGGTGTCTGGGTACAAAATGCATTGTTGCAGGCCCTGTGATTTAAAGAAAATAGTAATAAGGTAGGAATGAAGGTTTGCTAGAGGTATCAGTAAGGCTAGGTATGGTTTTGGATGGGTGTAATCTCTCAGTTTCTTTCATGGTTATTGGTCCACTACTTTCTACTCCTGCCACCAGTTTTCCTAACTTTATTTCTGTCAGAAGTACTCCATTTCACCTAGGATTTCATGTAGTCATTCAAAAAGGAATCCATCAAGTACCTGTTGTGTGCCCACTAGGCCCTGCTGAAGACACAGGTGATGAGACCACGGAGCAGTAAGACCCCGGGCTTACAGTCTAGGGGAAGAAAACAGAGAATAAGAGAGCAAACAAATCAAGAAACAAGACAATCTCAGTAAGGAGAAAGCATGTGAAGAAAACAACAAAACAGGTGACGGGCAATGGAAAAGGTGGAGGAGAGGGAGCATTCTTGAGCTGGGAGACAGAGTGAGGACAGTCACTGGAAGTAAGGTAAGAACGGGTAACAAGGAGCCAGATCCCGTAGGCCCTTGTATGGCCTACACTGAAGGAATCTGGCCTTCCTCTGAGAGAAATGGGGAGCTGCTGGAGGTTTTGAGCAAATTACTGATTAGAAGACAGGCCTGTTAGAGAAACAGTCCGGGAAGCAGAAAGTCAAAGGGAATGAGCTGGAGGACAGAAGGCCATGGGGCAGAACAGGGAGAGGGAAGAGTTAGAGGCTTTTAAAGGACCTGAACGTTCACCCTAAATGAGACAGGAAGCCCAGGGAAGGTTCCGTGCAGGACTGACGTGCTCTGGCTTTCATTTCAATGGGATCACCTGGCTGCTGGCTCATGAACAGACTGAGGGGGCCCCAGGGGACAGCGGGGTGTCGGGAGGCCATGTGGCGACGCACATGGAAACAGTGGTGGCTCTAAGAAGACGTGCAGTAGACGCCATAGGAACTGGGCGGATCCTGGGTGTCTTTGGGAAAACGTGTGGACAGAAGTAGCTAACATTCTGGACGTCAGGTGTAAGCAAAGGAGGAATAACAGATGATTCCAAGGGACCCAAGTCACTGAAGGAAGGGGAGCCCCTAGACGGACTCATGGATGGTTCTCTTGGCGTCAGAAGCATGAAGATGGAGGACAGGGGCACACGCAGCCGGGTGGCACTCAGGTCCTAAGGTCAGAGGGAAAGCAGTCAGAACGGGGCATGGGGGTGGGAAAGGCAGAGCTGGTTAAACCCTGGTCAAGGCCTGAAGAGACCATGAAAACGCAGGGGAGGAGCAAGGGGGCGGCATGCAGGCCGCCGCCCACGTCCCTGCAGCACTTTTTCCCGGGCTCACGGGTCTTCATGCCCCGTTATGTCTCCTGTTTCCTCAAAGACAGCCTGTGGTATCAACGCTCCCTTCATTCCACGTCTTCACGATCGGTGCTTCGTCCGGAAAACTTCCGAGGTACGAGTCCCCTCCCTGCGCCCTCAGAAGATGCTGTTCCAGTGCCGTCCTGCACCCAGCATTGCTGATGAAAAGTCTGCTGTTAAGTGTCATTCTTTTCTCCAAGTAGGGGACTCCTCTGGTAGGATATGGAATTTTCTTTCTTTTTTTTTTTTTTTAATTTTTTTTTTCAACGTTTTTTATTTATTTTTGGGACAGAGAGAGACAGAGCATGAACGGGGGAGGGGCAGAGAGAGAGGGAGACACAGAATCGGAAACAGGCTCCAGGCTCCGAGCCGTCAGCCCAGAGCCTGACGCGGGGCTCGAACTCACGGACCCCGAGATCGTGACCTGGCTGAAGTCGGACGCTCAACCGACTGCGCCACCCAGGCGCCCCTAGGATATGGAATTTTCTACACACCCTTATCATCCTGACATACCACTACAATGTTTCTAGATGACCAATCTTATTCAATACAGGCCAGCATGGATTAACCTTGACTCTTCTGGGCTGACCCCACACTGAGCTCCAGAGTCGCCTGGAACATGCTCTTGGCACAGAGCCCAAACTACGGCCAAGGTAAGCGACGTCTGCACCCGTGGGCTGCTAGTTATGCGGGGGCGGGATGCATCAGCCTGCCAGCACCACCGTTCAGTGACCATGACTGGGCTATGACTGGCACTTGACTTTGGTGGTGCCTGAGGCTGATGATGCAGACAGAGCGCGCCCACACGCCCGTCTCACAGACTCCCCACAAGGAGGCTCTGGCCTCCTCACACTCAGGTGCTGCCACAGGGGCTGGGGACGGCCTGGTTGTGTCTCAGGCCCCGAGGCCTGCCCCCGAGGCCCGCAAGTGCCTCCAAAAAGGAGCCTCTACTGTTGCTGCTCTGTACTCTGCCTATAACTTGATGGGCTCCTACGGGTCCTGTCAACAACCAAACATGTAAACTAATTAAAGTGTAATTAGCACATACATGTAAAAGGAGTAAAATGTATTAACTGCAGCATGAGAAATAATGACTTATGATAAGAATCCAGGATTTTCCTGGTAAAAATAAATCTTTCAACTCCTCCAAAGGTGGTGTTCTTCTGAGTCAAGCAGTCTGTCTGATAATCACTTCCTACAGAGCACAACCGTCTAGCAGAAATACAATGCAAGCTCCCTAAGTTATTTTTCAATGTTTAAAAAAAAGGTAAAAGAGATGGGTTGTTGCAATTTTACTATTTGTATTTTATTGAACCTACTGGGTCAAGAACATTATCCTTTCAACAGGCAGTCATAACAGATTACTGATGAGATACTTTACATTCTTTTTTCATACTAAATCTTTGATATTTTGCAGTTTCTACTTCCAGAACACCAGCTCAGACTAGCTACATTCAAGTGTTCGATTGCCGTAGACGTCTAGTGTATCAGGCAGTGCAGCAACAGAGGGTCTGAAGCTAATTATTCGGTTACTTCGGACCACAGTGAGCTGTCTTTTCAGAAAATGGATGGTCTGGCTTCCTCTTTGCTACCATCATTAAATGGTCTCTTGGCTTCTGCCAAGTGCCTACACTTCCACTCCTAACTCACGCCCCCACCGCATTTCTGTTGTCGGTCATCAGGCTTCAAATGCTGCCACGTTCCTTCCACTGCACTCCTGCCTAGCAATATATGCCGGTCCCTTTATAACGGTCCTCCGTCTGGTGCTTCTCGGGGAGAAAGATGCCATAGGCACGTTCCGCAGCACTATGTTCTTCGCTTGTGCAAATCCACCAATCAACTAATAGCTCTGCATTTTCAAACGTTACAGCCTTAAATAAAAGTGGGTTATGAATAATAGCCACCTTCCATCACAGGAAAAGCTGCAGTGAACCAATGCCAGTTGAGATTTCTTCGCCTCAAGTTGAAAATCATCAACTAATGAGAGTTATTAAATTTCAAAACATTTATCACCTACTAAGAAATAAAACAACCTGGTTTTCAGCCACATGGATTTGCCTGCACTGATCTTCATAAAAGTTCAACAAATATGTTCTCATAACTTAGGTATGTGACTCTGGTTTAAATTTTTCTTCACAATATAAACGTTTTGATTTCTGGTAAATTTGCAACATTGGCTAAAGGCTTGACATGTGCCCAGTGATCACTGGTTCTCTCCTTGATCTTAATCCTCTTGTGTGCAGTACATTTGATACTAAAATACCTCTGTCATGGAGCCCTTCCAAGGTACATTTTCAGATATAACCCATCTTGAACATTTGCTAAATGTCTGGTCAAATTCACATCTCTGAAAGGCTCCCCTCCTGTACAAATGCTGTGAAGTTTACTAATAAGGCTGATGGAATGCTTTAAGAAACGTCCTCATTCACCATAACTGAAATTCACAAAGACTAGAACGCCTACTAAGAGCCTTCTCATAAAAGTTACATTTGTGTGCTTTCTCTCCAGTATGAATAGTGCTATTAAGGTAGAACACTGGCTGCCAGACTTCCTACCAAGTGACTGTGTTTACAAGCTTAAATGTAAAACAAAACTATAGGAAAACTAGAAAAAGCCATCAAGCTTCATAAGAAGTTTGTTAACAAGAGACTATTTTAGTTCAATTATCGCACATGAATAGATGTTAATACATATTTAAATACTGAACGAATTCTTCTCCTCTGAATAATTAGTCCATTTGAATAGTCAGTATTGCAATGTTACAGAGGTAACAGAAAATTACATAGAATTCAAATGTAGTACTATACCCTTAAATCTAAATTCTACCAATTCCTTTAACTTGCTTAAAAATAGTTCATGCATATAAGTTAAAGAGTAGAAAATTAATTGGCTTCATTATTACGAAAAGACAGGGGAGAAAAAAGATCTATCTGTTCATCCTGGCCCTGGACACCGTCCCCCTTAATGACGGACAGGGAGTAAGTTGAGGGGAAGGAAGGAGGAGAAGGGTTCTGTAACACTTGGCCCAAGCGAGCACTTCCTGAAAATCGACGTCCTGGACTCAGTGTTCTGCAATCACAGTGCTACCCTCTCAGTCCTCCCTGTCGGCACCCTTTGCCTCCGAAGGCGCCTCTCCCTGTTCTCGCCCACGGTGCTCTGCTCACTGACGCCCACGCTACCTCCTACGCTCAGCTACACACAGGCTTCCTCGCCCTAGGGGCCCTGGGAAGTGCACCCCACACGGGACGGCAACCGAGGCCGTGGGTGTCTCCCCAGTAGGATGTAAGCTGTACAAGCAGGGGCCCTTTCGATCCCAGAGCTGTGACAAGGGTCCGGTCTGTAGAACCTATCAGTTTTCAAAGAGTCTATCCTATTTTGAGTCATGCAGATACCTTCAAGATTCACCTTCTAGGAAATAATTTATTTCCTAAGTATTAGAGCTTATTTTCATTGCTTTGTTCTCTTATATCCTGACGAGTTAAGAAAAAAAAAAAATAGAGAAAAATGCCACGTCAATGGCATTATATGAATAATATATGGTTCAGTTATTACGTTCCTACGAAATTTTACAATTAAAACTCTGGTCACATATTAACTGCATAAATATTATAAAGAAAAAGGTAACATCTCTGTAATGTGAGAAAAAAAATTTTTATCTTTTTTTTTGGTATGTGCCGTTAACGTCTGTGCCTATCTAACCTGCCATTTACACGGAGGATGTGTTCTAGGAAGACGCACTTACCCTGACATCAGTAGCATCTCCGTGCCTGATAATACTGGCCCAAGTGGCTGGCTCACTGCTGTTCTCAAAATAATGAAAGACCTTCAACACTCGCTCCATTGCCCCGGGGGAACGTTCCACTCCGGTACCCAGATGGGTCTTGGTACTCGAATTCGGGGTGTGATTCAAGTTTGGGTCAAGGTAAGCAGCTGCCATTATTTTGCTTGGTGCTATGTATCTGTCATAATCTGCAAGAGAAAAAGAATCATCAGCGTACAATTCTTGAGACCTAGTAAAATGTGGTTAAAATCAATGAAAACGTGATATGCTGATCCTTACGTTAACAACACCGTTCTCCGTTCTTCCCCTGTGGTGTGTTATATGCCCGAGGTGAGCGTCAGGAGAACGGAGGCCTGGTCTACCAAAATAATCATTGTATTCGCCCACACCCAGGGCACTACCTAATTCACAGTGGCAGAATAAATATCTGTTAAATTTGTATTAACAGATTAAAAGGCCAGGGGTCCTAGTTCAGCTCTGTCAAAAATTCACTGTGTTATCTATAAACAGGTTATGTTTCTACCTATAACGGTTAAGTTACCCTGCTTACAGATAACACGTTTGTAAATGTATCATCTTTTTAAAATCACAGCCTTTAAATCTGTGGGAAAATCTCATAAGAAAGCCAAATATGTTAATTTTACTGCCTACTTTTGAAACCTTTTACGTGAGATACAAGTTCTTTCTTCATACGATAAAAATTCAACAAGAAGTCACTACATGTACTAGGCACTGGTGATGAAAACCCCTCGGTCAAAGCCAGGTTGTCCCGTGTTAGCCAGTCCCGCAGCAGGAGAGTCAGACAGGTCACAACTGAGAACAAAACTAAACCAGAAAGTAAACAAATAAATGTCTGCTGGTGTGACAGGAGGACTTCCATTTGAATGTGAGGGAATAGCTTGGCCAAGACTAACACTCCCACTGAGAAAACTCAGATAAGTCACATTAAAAACCAGCCCAAACAATAGCTGGGAGTCTGAGACACTGTGAGGCAACCAGGACAGCAGGGGACACAGATGGAGACATAAAGAGATGACTTATCAAAGGGCATATGCCAATTCTGGGCCTTCAAGAGCGTGAAGATCAACAAAGAGCCACGGATGGGAGAAACCAGCCGGGCTTTTGACAGTGAGAGACCCAGTTATGAGCACGGGGCCCCCAGGACTCTGGTGAGCAGGACAGAGTGGAGAACTGAGTCACACACTTTGCTAGTTGTCCCCTAAGACAGTCACCAGTCCCGAAACTAAGCCCAGAGGGAGCTGGCAGCAGCTGAGCGAAGCTGAAGGTCGGCAGCAGGGGCCAGGAGTCTACCCGGTTATCCCCTCCCAACCTTGGTCCGGTACAGAGGACATGACCAGCGTGACCAGTAACGTCAGTCTAACCAGCAGAAAGCACTACGCCCCAGCACAGCTCACCTCTGCACGGGGAGTACCCACTAAATACGCACGTGAGGCATGCGCTAAAACTGACCCCATGCCAGGTGAAAGAGTAAGGTTCAAGAAATACCAAAGGACTAAATTATTCAGAGTATATTCCGTGGCTAGCATTAAGCTCGACAACAACAAAATAACTATAAAATCCCCGATTGACTGGAAATGAAGCAATGTATTTCAAGTAACCCATTAGCTAAAGAGGAATCAAAGTATTTTGAATTCGAGGCTACAATTAAAAGAAAGATCAACACTACGTGTGGACAGAGCTGTGCTTAGATTAAAATCTATGCTTTTTCTTTTTCTTTTTAAGAGTTTTATTTTTCAGTAATCTCTACACCCAATATGGGGCTTGAACTCACAACCCTGAGATCAAGAGTCACATGCTCTACCAATTGAGCCACTCAGGCACCCCTAAAACCTATACTTTTAAATGCATATATCAGAAATGAAGACTGGAAATTAAGTACTTAAATCCATATCTCACAATACAATTTAGAAGTCAAACAAAATCAAGGTTGTTTTGAAAATAAATAAATAAATAACGCAACTGACAGCATCCAACAAGCCTGATCAAGGGAAGGAGAGAAGGAGAAAACTAACAATACTGATGATGAAGCACAACAGAAGGAGGAGGTCGAGAGTAAGAGGTAATAACACAGTACGAGATATTAGGAAGAGAGTACCGTGAACGACTTCATGCCATGGAATACGAGCGTCGAGACGCACGCACAGCTCTTCGCAAAGTGCAGCTCAAGCCGTAGAAAGGGCTGCGGTACAAACCCCAAAACAGAAATACAAAGTCTAAATAGACCTATTCCGTTAAAAATGGTCAACCTGTGATTAAAATTCTTCCCACAAAGGAATACTTGAATTCTTCCAACAAGTTAAGGAAGAAGAATATTAATCTTACACAACTTCTTCCACTGAACAAATAGGGAACATATCCCAAGCTATTTTATGAGACCAGCAAAACAGTGATAGAAAACCAGACAAGGACAATAAGGGAAAGGGCACAACTCAGTCTCACTTATAAACACAGGTGCAAAAATCTTAACAAAATATTAGCAAATTTAAGCATTCCATATTTAAACATAGCATATTATGACCCAAAGGGATTCATTAAAGGGATACAAAGGTGGTTTAATATTCATTGTTAACAACAGCAAAAGCTGGAAGCGGACAGACAATCTGTGGTCCAGCCAGACAATGGAGTGTTATTCAGGGCTAAAGAGAAGTGAGCTACCAAACCATGAAAAGACTTGGAGGGACCTTAAATGCATATTACCAGTGACAGAAGCCGATCATACTGTACGATTCCAACTACATGCCAACCACAGAGACAGTAAAATGGTCAGTGGATGCAGAGCCGGGGGGGGACAGGGATGAACAGGCAGAACACAGACAATTTTCAGGGCAGGGAGAAGAGTATGACTGTATACTGACCGATACCTGTCATGACACACCTGTCCAAACTCACATCATTACGCCACCAAGAGGAAACCCTAAGGTAAATTATGGACTCTGGGTGATCCTGATGCGTCCGTGTAGGCTTGTCCACTGTAACACATGTACCACTCTGGGGGTGGGGGGGGGGGGGGGTGGTAACGTGGGAAGCTATGCACGTACCAGGGCAAGGGGCACACGGGAACTCTCTGTACCTTCCCCTCGACTCTGTCGCAGACCTAAAACTCCTCTTAAAAAACGGTCTTAATTTTTTAAAAAGGCAATCAATTAATTCATCATATTTCAGAAATGAGAAGAACCATAGTTGTCTTAACATATGCAGAAAAAAACATCTGGAAAGTTTACTCATGATAAAAACCACTCATGATAAAAACTCTTAGCAAAGTAAGAAAAGAAAGAAACTTCCTTGATCTGATGGAGAGTATCTGCATTAAAAAATGAAATACTGGCGGGAAAGAGCCCCCTACTGGGCCTCCACAAATAGAGTAAGGCCACGGCCGCCCACCACACCGCTTCTGACTGACATCATTCTGGAAGTCCTATTAGCCAGGTTCCATGGGCAAAAAGGGAAGTTAAACACCGGGTGAGAAGCAAGGAATAAAAGTATCACTATTCACAGACTGCATGATTATGTATGAAAAAAATCTGTAAGAACATACAGAGAAACTACTGGAATTAATGAATGAATACGGCAAGGTTGCTGGACAATCCAACAAAATCAACTACACTTCGGATTGCTAGAGCAATGTCTTTTGCTCCCCAAACTAGACAGTAAGGATGACTAAACACAGTACCAACTGATTCCTGGGAGGAAACACTACATCTCCAGAGTGCTCAGAAGAGCTGACATTCTAGCGATGAAAATCACTACTCCTAATACTCAGTGTGTCAAGGGAGAAGAAGCCACACCAAAAACACTACACAAATATACTCCTATGGCCCCAAATCAATAGCAAAATCCTTCATAAGTCCTTAAGGAGTCGGCCAAAACATTTTTAAAAAGAGAAACCATTGCTCTATGACCTGAGCAAAGCACTTCATGACAATGTGATTTTGTTTTACAGTTTAGTTCTTTCATCTGTTTGTCAAAAATCCTATTTGTGCTGTAAAGTCTCAAATTGGCAATACTTCCACCATCGAGCCTTCCATGACTCTTCTAGACAGTTCTGTATCAGACTGTGTGAACCACCACCCACCTCCCCTACTGGTGGCATTCATGTTTGTCTTTTTGTGGGTCTTGAGGATTCTGAGATCTTGGCATCGAGGCCACCTCTCTGGCGGTCACAAAACCACAAAAAGTCACAAGACTTTGGTTTAGTCAGCGTGAGGGATGGTCTCCACCGTGGAATGAGAAGTCCCAAGAGAGGCTTTTGGCGACACTGACTATTCTGTTTCCCACAACTGACAATTCCCTGTGTTGTCTGTGCTCCCGTATCTGTTTCTCACCCGCGGCTAAAGCTGTACAGCCGGGGCTGCCGGTCTCTGCGTCTCTAAATGAAAAAAGCCCTCACCAAGTCAGCACAGAGACGCACACCCTGCGGGGTTCGGCAACCACAGCCCTCTGTGAACTGTGGCCAGTTCTATCTTCTAGAACTTTTCAAGGCTAATCAATCGGTCACAGGCATCTGCTGCTCCCTGTGCACGCTACCAATGATCTTTTCCAAACACCTGTCAAAGAAGAGGAAATGAAAAAACTGTACAAACTGAGACGAGCTGCCCACGGCACAGACCCACGTGAAAGGGTCTCGGACCACCTGTGGCAAAGGACCAGTTCCGATTTCCAGCCTGTCACAGATCAATACTTACGTAAGATGCAATGAGAAGGAACTTCTAGGAAAATGAAATTTAAAAATAAAAGACAAAAGCACAAAATTTCTATCATCAGCGTCACTTAACATAAAATTACTGGGGCGCCTGGGTGGCTCAGTCAGGTGAGCATCCGACTTCGGCTCGGGTCATGATCTCGTGGTTTGTGGGTTCGAGCCCCAGGTCGGGCTCTGTGCAGACAGCTCGGAGCCTGGAGCCTGCCTCAGATTCTGTGTCTCCCTCTCCCGCTGCCCCTCCCCTGCTCACGCTCTGTCTCTCTCTGTCTTTCAATAATAAATAAACGTTAAAAAAATTTTTTAACATAAAATTACTCCCAAATCACTATGAAAGTTTCTAGCCAGATGGTTACACCAAGTTCTACCCCAATTTTGTCGTAAATGGTGAAATTCCAGCACTGAGGCCAGCCTGCCGTGCACGCTTTGCTGCGCCCCCACTGAGGCATCAGAAGGCTCTGACTTCGCACACCGCATGGGGGTCCAGGGCCTCCTGTAAAGGGAGTGTTGACCTCGCTGCTGACCAGCAGAGCCTCAGCGCTCTCTTTAACACAGGAGACACCCCAAGAAGTCCTGGGGCCTACCTTTTTCTTCTCTTGGAGGAATAAGGACAATCCCAAGTCAGGGTGTCAGGAAACAAGGTATTGGGAAATGCTGGAGTTCGCTCTGAGCACCACCTCCACCCCCACGGTCTGATACAAACGTCCCATAAAACAGCACATGCAAAAGAGAGAGAACAAGAGTTCCTGAGATGGTACTCACTCGGGAATTCACCCGGGAACTTGCATGGTGAGACCCCACCAAGACAGCAAACTGATTACACCTGAAATATGCTGGCCCTTCAATAAAACTTGAGAAGCTTGCCAGAACTTGAGAGAAGCTGCAAAGAATGCAAACCGATACAACTAAATTAAAAAAAAAGTTAAGACATAAACAAGTCTGGAGAATTTTTAAGAAGTTGGTGGTGATCCTAGTTAAAGTAAACCCTTAAACAAACTAGAGTGGTATAAAAACTTTCTTCTCCCAAATTTTGTTCTTTCACACAAGATCTGGGTTTCTTTGCTCATAAAAAACCTAACCTGAACACCCTAAATTTCCTACACTGATTTTACTTAACAGAGAAGCTAATGTTGCTTAAATATATATATCAGTAAGTGGCAGCTTCTATTTTCCAAGGGTAGCTGTACCGATACCTCCCATGCCCAACCCTGTTCTTCCAAGGTGACTCTGGATCTCTCTTCAACAGGTGGAGTCTCTGTTCCTTCCTTCCCCTCAAATCTGGGGGAGCCTCTGACTAGGCTAAGAAACACCCTATGCTAGGTATTAAGAGGCAAACCAGGTCCCCTTGGTTCTCTTGGGATGCTCGTTCCTGAAACGGGACCGCCATGCTATCCAGAAGCGCAAGCGGCCCAAGAACGGAGCTCCGTGAACCAAAGCCTGAGCTGAGCATCGGGCTGACAGCCAACATCAACTTCCCGGCCGCGAGGCAGCGCCACCCTGACAGTGGACCCCCTGACAGTGAACCCCCAGCTGGGCCAGCCTCACGACCGCCTGGGGGAAAGAGACAAGCTGTCCCTGTTGAGCCCTGCCCAGACTGCAGGTCAGAACAAAGTAAGTAATTCTTGTCATTTCAGGACATTAAGTGTTGGGATGACTTGTGATCAGCAACAGGTAACTGACAGAACATGGATTCGAACTACAGTAAGTACAGGTGGTTTCTCGCTGTGCACAGGGGCGCAGAACCGTCAGATGACCTGACAGAAGTGGTCTGAACCACAGCTGCCTCTCCTTCACCTCGTTCTAGAACAGAAGGTACAGAGCAAGAGTCTTTCCGTTGCCTCGGCAAACTGTCACACTCCTTTCTAAGTTTTGGGCCAGCATCTAACATCTCGTCCCTGGTACGCTCAGTGCATCCCTGAAAACCCCTCTACGGTGAAGCACTCGGGGGCATGCTCTTTTTTGTCACAACTGTTTTCTGCATTTATGTCAGCAAGTCCCCCTTTATTTTCCAAGCCCATGTGACCACATTAACTAGACAGTCTGAATCAACAGCAAAGTCAACGTTCCTACAGTCTGCTATTTTTTTTCTGTAATTCGGTTTCAGCTGGGACCCTGCAAAGTTGTCTGCACGGCGTATCTGCCCCACTGCACCTGCACACCCGCTAGTCTTCACTTCCCGCCAGCTGCCGGGTTCCTGCGTCGGCACGATCTCCACTTGTCGCATTACAGCCTGTCCAAACTCCCCACACAGGCTTTAAAAGTTGAAATAACTCCCTGATCCACTGGCCAAGTTAATGAAACTGTGTCTACGGGTCCCTGTGGCGGCTTCATGCAAACCAAGGCCTCTCCCATTCTTACTACACAGTCACCAATTTCACATCTTCTTTCTTTTTAAAAAAAATTGTTAACGTTTATTCAGTTTTGAGAGACAGAGACAGAGCGCGAGTAGGGGAGGGGCGGAGAGAGAGAGGGAGACACGGACTCTGAAGCAGGCTCCAGGCTCTGAGCTGTCCGCACGGAGCCCGACGCGGGGCTCGAACTCACGAACCATGAGATCGTGACCTGAGCCGAAGTCGGACGCTCAACCGACTGAGCCACCCAGGGGCCCTTCACCTTCACATGTAAGCACAACATCACTTCCGGTGTTACCACTTCTTGTTTCAATTCTTCATTTCATCTTTGTTGGTCAATTCCTCCCTTTGATGATCCATTTTTATAAAATGTCACAGGAGTTCGTCACTGGCGAAGAAGAAGGCAACGCAACCACACACTTCACTGTGTATAAACTGAGCAGCAGATGCACAGTGGCCAGTCACGAACAGACTGTGACAGAGGTAGCGTGACTGGCCACTGATCACAATTCACATCTCTTATGTACGTAGTGATCTGCAGACTGAGTTTGTACTTTACACATTTACTCACAGTTGATATATGTGTTAAACTGGATTTGAACCATTCTATTGAGGATTAGTATCATTTAACTAAGCCACAGAAATGGATATTTGTGCATTCTAGAACCATCCCAAGCATGGGCTGCCTGTATAATAATTCAACTAATGTCTTTATTTAAAAAATTGTTTTGGGGGGGCTCTTGGGTGGCTGGGTCGGTTAAGCGTCCAACTCTTGATTTCAGCTCAGGTCATGATCTCACGATTCGTGAGTTCACACCCTACATCAGGCTTCTCACTCACAGTGCGGAGCCTGCTTGGGATTCTCTCTCTCTCTCTCTCTCTCTCTCTCTCTCAACCCCTCCTCCACTCAAACTCGCTTTCTCTCTCTCTCTCAAAATAAATAAACTTAAAGATTGTTTTCTGAATTTCAGATAATATGGCAAACTAAATACATCATTTACTTTATTTGAGGTATCACTGTAAAAATTTTACTATATTTCTGATAATACTCGACATTCATTTTTCATATAAACTTTAAATTAATCTCTAAGATCATTAATATTGAGACCTGGAAAGTAATTGGTGAATGATTTTTGGAGACTTAAAAAAAAAAAAAAAATCCTAAGGAAATGAGGAATGGCAAAATACAAAGAATACCATTTGTGCCGAGTTACATACAGTCTTACTTACATTTTACCTATTTAAACATATCTGTTACTGGGGCACCTGCATGGCCCCGTTGGTTGAGCACCTGACTCTTGATTTCGGCTCAGGTCACGATCTCAGGGTTCGTGGAATTGAGCCTCCCAGGTTCTGTGCTGCCAGCGTGGAGCCTGCTTAAGATATTCTCTCTCTCTCTCTCTCTCTCTCTCTCTCTCTCTCTGTCTCTTTCCTGCTTGCTTGTTCTTTCTCCCTCTCTCAAATCAATAAACATTTAATAAGTAAATAAACATATCTGTTATTCATAAAGCCCACTTTAACAAGTGCTGGTAAGATGAATAGGTTTTAAACTGAAAGTTAAACGTGTTAAGTGCATCATAACCTCCTTGCTCATATTTAAACTCAGAAAGATAGAGGTATATTAAAATTACTAAACAAGGAAAGGTTATGAATGCTAGAAAGAAAAGTAAGTTCAAAGGACCTGATCCACACCAGCTAGCCGTGGCAGTCAAACGGCCACTGGAGCCACTGGACAACAACCATGATCTCTTCCCTTATCTTATAAAAGGAGGAAAACCTAGAAATAATTGGAAAAAATCTTTTCCATATATCTAAGTAGCTCAACTCCTAAAGCAAATGTTACAATGTTAAAAGTGATCAAGGTACACTCTGTGCTGGATTTCCTAAGCTGACTGCTCTGCTGTAGAAGCCACCTCCGTGTGCTCAGGTGGCCGTGCTGACGGCCCCTATGGGCACCTGCCCTCCCATTGAAGGCTTAAAAGTTAAAAATCGACAGCAAGGGGAGATAGGCCTTCAAGGTTGTTTACGATTTTGGCATGCAATGAAAACAAAGGGGTTTTCTCTGAAGACACCTCTAATTAAAAATGGGACAGGAAATAATGACTTGAGACAGTGTCTTCAACCACACCGATTATGTGTGAAGCCTACACTAACACCCGTGAGGGTAAATGGAGCATCCCGGAGGCCATACTACGGCTTCTAGTATTTCCCGTCTCATGAAGACCGCTGCCCAGCTCGACTTAATGAATCCAGAAGGACTTAAATCAGATAACCCAACTGGCCCCAACAAAAGCGAATGACAGTAGACATCTTTCTCTTGTTGGTTCGGTCTACTCAACCGTTCAACAGCCGCTCCAGTCCTCTCTGCCCTCCTAACTTTCCCGTTCCCTGTTTTTCCAGAACAGGCACATTAGCCAACAATCTGTCCAACTGCCTATTTGATTCTCTCTCCCTAAAACTTTCTTTTTCTGTTTTAAATGTTTATTTACTTATTTTGAGGAAAGAGAGAGAGAAAGAAGATGGGGGGTAGGGAAGGAGAGAGAGAAAGAAAAAAAAACGAACAAGCGGGGGAGGAGGAGCAGAGAGAGAATCCCAAGCAGGCTCTGAGCTGTCAGCCTCGAACACTGAGATCATGACCTGAGCCGAAATCAAGAAGTGGACATTTAACCGTCTGAGCCCCCCAGACACCCCTATCTCTAAAACTTTCTAGCAAGAACCTTTGAACTAAACCTATGAACCCAAATGGTGCTGCATTTCACCCCAAAACTGAGAATCACATCTCCTTTTATCCGCAGTACCAGAATATTATTAACCCCAAGACACCTAACTAGGCTCTGGGCCCCATAACTAGCCAATGATACTGATAGCTCCTTGAGCCCCAAGAGAGCTCAGGGAACATGAGGAACAGGAAAAACTATGAGCCTAGAGATCAGCAGTCTGGGCCAACCATCCCTCCTCACAGAGCCACAGACACCAGTACGTGATCTCTTTATTTCTCTCAGGGTGTTTGTATTCCCCACCCAGACCAACTTAAGTACAGACTAATTGTTAAAAACCAGTCATCACGTGCAATGTATTTGTATCCCCTCAAAATGGAACCACAGAATTAACGACTCTCTGTGAAGTCAGAGGACCGTCCCTTGCATACCAGATCAAAATGAACTCTCCAGTTACTTGCATTCTATTAATAGTCCGGTGTGAAATTTTGCTGGGAAGGGTCACCAGTATGTACGTATGAGGATCTCTACGCTGGCTGGGAGTTCCCAATCTAGAGCGCGGGATCCATACGTCACAGGTAGCTATGGCACACGTACCAACCAAACCAGTGCGCGCTCTAAAGGCTCAACTCGCCGGCAAGAAGTTCACTGACTCATAGTCTTAGATGTTCTAGTTCCTCTCGACTATTTACTGGATGCCAAGGTGGAACGCTACGATAGGGATCCTGGCCAAATAATTTAGGAAAAGTGAAACAACGGAGGGATCACCCCCCAAAAAGGTCCACTTTGGAATCCAAGAGGGACCAACGTGTTCCAAGGGACTTTTTCTCTCAGGCCTAAGCCAACTAGAAAACCAGCCGTAACAAGGCTGTTTCTTCAACCTCACAGTTTCTTGCAACTGTTGTGTTACCAACTTCCTCTGCTGGTGGAGAGCTAGGTATTTAAATATTATAACAAAGGCACTGTGCTGAGCTAAGTAAGATCCAATTAAAGCTAGAGCAACACAAGGGACTGAAATGGACAAAAAGGGAGTTCGGGGAAACCATGATGAGGAAAATGGCCCAGAAGTGGCCTAACTAAAGAAGAGGGGCTTCCAAGAGGGCACCAGCCAGTCACACAACAGACAAACATGTCACACACACTCCACCATTTCTAGGAGCACCTCCAGGAGCACCTCCAAGTAACTGAAGCTGCCTTCCCAGACGGCCATCCACGTGCTCAAGGCCAACTTTGATAACTGCAGCCAGTCAACCAGAGGTCTTTTCGACACACAAATACAGGGGCTCCCGGGTGGCTCAGTCGGTTAAGTGTCCGACTTAGGCTCGGGTCATGATCTCACAGTTTGCGAGTTTGAGCCCCACGTCAGGCTCTGTGCGGACAGCTCAGAGCCTGGAGCTACTTCCGATTCTGTGTCTCCCTCTCCCTCTGTCCCATCCCCCACTCATGCTCTGTCTCTCCCTCTCTCTCTCTCTCTCTCAAGAATAAATAAACATTAAAAAAAAAATTTCAAGGACACAAATGTAAAGGTGCTGCTTCATAACCTCCATCTTCTCTACTCTAACAGAACGGTGACATTTAGTAACACGAGTGGATGAACGAACTGGCCTAGCCTACGGCGGAGCAGCAGAGTGTTCAGCCATAAAGAGGAATGAAGTACTGACACCTCTACGACGTGGACAAACCTTGACAACATCCTGGCAAATAAAAGAAGCCAGAGAAAAGGCCATACACTGCATGGTCCATTTATACGAAACTTCCGGGACAGGAAAGTCCAGAGAGACCAACGGTAGATGAGCGCTCGCCAGAGGCCTGGGGGGTTGGGGGTCGACCGGCAACGGAGCTGGACGGTGGTGCCGGATGTACAAGCTTGTGTGCGTACTTAAAACCACGGAATGGTACACTCCAAAAAGGACAGTGTCATGTCATGTGAAACTGTTACGTAAATTTTACCTCAATTAAAAAAAATGTTTTTTAAGTATAATTTTTCTATCGCTCCAAAACTTTAAAAACCGACAACGCCAAGTACGGCAAAGCCGCGGAGCAGCCAGAGCTTTCACAGCCCGCCGGCCGGGCCGCAATGTGACACAGGCGTGTGGGACACGGTTTCCGCGCTAGCCGAAGAGCTCCACACACCCTGACCGGCCGTCTCTCCCTCAAGCGTGTGCCAGAGAGAAACACAGGCACGTGTTCACCAGAAGACACACGCCGCATTCAGAGCAGCACCACGCACGCATGCAGTTCAAGACCGGGAACCACCCAAACATCCATCAAGAATAAAACAAACTGTGCTGTGCTCTTAAACGGAAGGCCACACGGCAACGAGAGACGAGTGAGTGCTACACACGGCAACGCGGATCAATCTCCCAGATGTTATGACTGGCCAAAGAGAATATAAACTCCAAAAATTGGCAAAACTGCGTCACGGTGGTAGAAATCGATGTCGGCTAGCTTCCCAGGGGCACCGACTGAAAGGAGCCAGGCTGTGGGGGCTGGTAACGCCGTAAACACTGACAGGGGAGGGACCAGTAAAATCTATCACCAGGATACATACGTGAGTCGCTTCATAGTACGTGTGCTTTACTTCGATTATACGCCTTTATTTACAAAATGAGAACAAAAGTTTCTGCCAGAAGGCTCTTCTGCAATAACTGACCCAAAGCAACGTGCGATACTAAAGAGCACTGGCCAAAATTGTTGCCTGAGCCACAGTTACCAATCCAGCCGAGAAGAAATGAACCTCTTCTCTGTACACGTGAGCACACGGCATGCACCGGCTTCAAGCGCCCGTCTCCTTCAGCAGTCTGACTTAACCGAGCTGCCACGCTCCCCACATTTCCTTGGTACCTCCTGTTCTTAGTGTCCCTTCAAAGTTGGCTCTTCGGTCCCCTGCAATGAGCCCTGCTAGGCGCTGTGCCCTGTACTGGGTCCCTGAGCCCTGAGAGCGTCACAGACAGTGAAGCGTCGTGTCTGTGATGTTTAGAGACAGAAGAAAGAGTACCTAGCAGAGGAAATGAAGACGCTGCAGCCGGTGGGCTGGGAGGGAATCCTAGAGGCACGGCTTAGAGACCAAGTCAAGGAAGCTGGTCAAAGGAAGAGCCGCTGCGCCCTGAGCCGGCGATGCGGTGACGGGGGGGGGGGGGGGGG
>NC_064812.1:2885707-2924068 GCF_023721935.1 Panthera uncia | reverse complement strand
GGGGAGGGCACCGGGAGAGCGTGTGAAGAAAGGAGGTGCACGCAGGAAACGTAAGGAACTCTCGGCATTCTGCTGCCAGGGGGACAAAGACGTGGGGGCCCACCTGAAGAGAATGTGGGGTGCTCCTGCCGGCCCCGCCGGGTGGCACGTGAAGGCCACACAACAAACACGCTGGCTGGAAACCAGGCCAGGCGACCTGGCAGATGTTCAGCAACTACTTAACGAAAACCCCACTTTCCTCGAAAACAGTATACGCTAAGCCTCTATTCAGTAAGACAAAACTGCAGCGCCTGGCGGGCTCAGTCAGTAGAGCATGTGACTCGATCTCAGGGTTGTGAGTTCAAGGACCACGCTGGGAGTAGAGCTTACTTAAAGAAGAAAAAAAAAAAAAAAGACAAAACTGAGTCCAGTATTACAAGGTAAAAACACAAGAAGCCTTTTACTGAAGATTGCCAATGCGTCAGGTACCTAAGCAGTTTTGTCGTGTGTATTATCTCATTCAGAACTTTGCGTGACAAGTTACGTTAGGAGTAGCTAAGGCATCACGATGCTGAGCTAGGACTCCGGGTTGGCTTTAAGTCCTGCTCCACAAATACACACTGTTAGCATGTCAACAGGTCATTTGGCCTATTTTTTGAACTGCAGTGTGGCGACGGCACTGATTTCACAGGACGTCACAAGGATTAAATAGAAACACATGGACGAAGACCACGCGACCCAGAGTGCGTCGTGTGTATGACGAGGAAGATGATGCCAACAATTCAGCAGCAAACACCTGCACACCAGCCACTACGCGGCAGGGCCGCTCTGGTAATTCACTTGGTCCGTCTGATCCACACGCCCGCCCCGTACGGTAGCTCCGACTGTGAGCCCGGACCCCGAGGCTCCGAGAGGCTAAGCGACGGGCCCAGCATCACACGGCTACGCGTGCCGGCACCACAGCCTGCTCTCGTCTCCACACCAGACACTTGCTCCTCCGAGCCCGGTCCACGGACTGGCAGCACAGGCAGCATCCAGAGTTGGTAAGAGTCCCACCGCAAACCTACTTCGCAAGGATCTGGGCTTCAAAATCACCACGTGACCCCTGTGCAAGTTTTGTCTGGGAAACACAGCACCGGGACACGTGTATCAAAACTGTCAAGTTACATTATGATTTACCAGTTCATCCCCACCCCCGACCAAAGTATTACAGTAGACTACGTATAAGGTGCTTTCCTGGACATCAGGACAGAACAGAGAGACAGACCGACCACCAGGACAGAACAGTACACAGCACGCAGTCCCTGCCCCCACGGCCCTCATTAGAAAGACCATCGCAGACAAATACGCGAAGAACATGGTGCTGAGGGAGATGCTGGGAAAACAGCATCACCTAGACTCAGGGCATGGTCAAGTTCCTACAGAATAGGACTCGGCCCAAGCTGGGATCTGGAGAATAGGTACGTCAAACCCAACAGAAGACATGTCTGCCGGGAGAGGTCAACGACCCAGGGGGTCAATGCAAAGGCTAACGTGGCTCTAATTCAAACGGAAGGGAATTCAGACAAGGCCAGCTCCAGAGGCAGGCGGGAGCCTGGCTGGTGTCAGGATATGCACCCGGGCAGCAAGTAAGTCCGTGCAGACCAATCAGAAAGCTTTTGTTACAACCCGGGCAACATTAACTATGGCCCAAGAAGTGGAAACATTTGAGAGCCGCAGAAAAGTCAAAAGCGTAGGGGTTGGACTAACTTGCATGCATAAGATTAAAGGAAAGGCAGGGGCGCCCGGGGGGCTCAGGTCACGATCTTGCGGTTCATGGGTTCGAGCCCCGCATTGGGCTCTGTGCTGAGAGCTCAGAGTCTGGAGCCTGCTTCGGATTCTGTGTCTCCCTCTCTCTCTCTCTCTCTCTCTCCCCCGCTCACAATCCTTTCTCTCTCAAAAATCAATAAATATTTTAAAAATAAAAAAAAAAGAAGATTAAAGGAAAGTCAGCAACCATTTTTCTTGCTCAGATCACTGAGCAGCAAAGAGCCACCAGCCTGTGGAGATACAGAACACAAGAGGGGCAGATACCGCTTGTCTGACGAAGGGGGATGAGCAAGAAATAGAACCGTTAATTCAGTCTGGTATGTGATACTGGGTACAACGCAGGCCTAAACGCCTGAACTCATGGGAGTGGAGCTGCGTGGTGCCTGGAGGTCAGGACGGGGGAGGAGGGGGCTGGGCGTCTGGGAGACTACTCCGGGAAGGCGAGTAAAGCTTGGCGGGCCCCATCCGCTCTCAGGCTTGGGTGGGGGGAAGCAGCTGATATTCTGGCTGGGACTCTCTGAAGTCTTTTTAAAAACCCTATCATTTCATAGCCATAACCGACTCTTTGTAACTGAGAAAGAGACACAAATTTACCTCTGGGAAAAAGTTTCCACGGGTACTCTCTTTGGGGAGCACTCTGCCAAAGCAAAACAGCATAGTGGCAAAGCCCCCGCACCCCCCCCCCCCACTGCCATGGAGTCAAAGTGCTGCGCATGATAAAAGAGTGACTTCCCTCATGTGCAAAGACTGATTTGGACTTCATTAAGGTAAAAGCTGCTCCTGAGACAGGAAGGTCTGTATGGGGGGGGAGGGAGGGGCGGCGCTTCCAGAGCTAAGTAATTATTTATGCAGCACTTACCACGCCAGGACTGTTCTAAGCACTTAAAAACGAAATAATTTAATCCTCTCTTTCACCTTATTTGTCCCCACTTTCCAGATGGGGGACAGAGACACGTGACCTGCCCAAAGCCACAAGGCCCAGTGCAAAGACTCAAAGCCAGTCTACCTCGAGACTGTGAACTTGCTCACCAAACCCTGCTGCTGCTGGGTCTGCTGGGCGTGCAACTTCACGTGAAAACCCTGTCCCTATCGGGCCTCACTCTCTCACGGCGACATACAGCAGGGTGGCAGCACGGTACCGGCCCGTCGTGTTGTTACCACACCCCGCCGCCATCGGCGAAGGGCCAGCCGGACTGGTGATCGCTACCGCATGCTTTTCCACGGGCTCGCTGCTTCATGGCCTCATTCACTCGTGCCTGTCCCCGCAGGCAAATGGACGTGCCACACCGCCCTTAGGTTAATTCAGTCTGAAACTACGGATTTCACCACATACGAGGCTCGGCACTGGGACAGAGGTGTGCATATGCGTACAATCCCTGCCCGGAGAGCTTCCAGCCCGGTTAAGAGAGATACGCACACACGTGATCACTTACTTACAACTGTAGTAAGTACTATGAAAACGTGGCAACAGTAGTGAGAGTTGTAAAGGAGGAGCCCTCACTCCTTCCGTTACCACATCACGGCTGCACAGGTGCCGCAGGGCTGCAAGAAGGAGGGAGGAGGAGAGGCCCGAGAGGCAGCGTGGGGCCTCAGGGTCTGGGAACCTGCAATCTGGAAACTCTTACCCTTTGCCTCCAGAAAATGTCCTTGCATCATGTCTCTGGTGGTTTAATCCTCTTGTCTCTCTCTACAACTCTTGTTACTTGGATACTGGACCTTCAGAGTTCATCATTCTACTTTCTTTCTTTTCGCCCTCATTTTTCTTTCCCATACATGTTCTGCAAGATATCTTCCACATTATTTACCACTGCTTTTATGGAGTTTCTGTCTGCTTTGGTACTTTTAATTTTTCTGACTTTGAGTGTACTTTTAAAAAGAATTCTGGGGGCGCCTGGGTGGCTCAGTTGGTTGAGCGTCCAACTTCGGCTCAGGTCACGATCTCACGGTTGGAGAGTTCAAGCTTCACATCGGGCTCCGTGCTGTCAGCACAGAGCCTGCTTGGGAATCTCCCTCTCTCTCTGCTCCTGTCCCACTCGCACTGTCAATCTCTGTCTCAAAAAAAAAAAAAAAAAAAAAAAAGAATTCTGCTGATCTGTCATGAATACAGTATCTTCCCTTAGCTCTCTGGAGATCCTCTACTGAGATTTAAATGTTTTATCTTGTTCTTTCCTTCTGCTTGTTGTTTCATCTTTGTTGCTCAAAACTTTTCTCTCTCTCTCTGTGTTTGGGCTTCACATTTTGAAAGCAAAGCCTGTCTTTGTTGATTTTTTTATTGAAATATAATTGGCACATAACATAGCAGTGTTGGGAGTACAATGTAACGATCCGATATTTGTGCACACTACGGAAATGATCGCCACACTAAGTCTAGTCACCAACCGTCACCACACCAAGTTATAAAACCATTTTTTTCCCGTGATGAGAACTTTCAGGATTTACTCTCTTGGCAACTTGCAGGTGTTCAGTACCATGTTATTATGGACCATAGTAACAATGCTGTACATGACAGCCCCGCAACTTACTTATAACTGGGATACTGTGACTCCTGAGCCCCTTCCCCCACCCCGTACCCCCTCCCCTCTAGCAACCACCATCCTGCTCTTTGACCTAGTTTTGTCTTGTCCATTTGTTTGTTTTTTAGGTTCCACACATAAGTGAGACCATACAGTATCTGTCTTCCTCTGAACTCCTTCACATAGCATAATACCCTCAGGATCCATTCACGTTGCTGCAAACGGAAAGATTTCACTTTTGTGGCCAAAGAATATTCCAACGTACGTATGTACACGGGTGTGTATGTGTATATTATACAGACACATACACACACACCGCATCTTGTCCAATTCGTTAGTTAATGGACACTTAGGTTGTTTCCACATCTTGGCTATTGGAAAGAATGCTACAGTATACATGTATCTTTTCAAATGAGTGTTCTTGCTTTCTTTGGATAAATATCTAGTAGTGAAATTGCTGGGTCGTATGGTTAATTCTACTTTTCATTTTCTGAGGCACCGCTACACTGTTTTCCACAGCGGCTGTACCATTCACATTCCCGCCGACAGTACATGAGGGTTCCCTTTCCTCCACGTCCTCAGTAACACTTGTTATTTCCTGTCTTTTCGAGAACAGTCAGTCTGACAGGAGGTGTGAGGTGATAGCTCACTGTGGTTTGACTAGCATTTC
The DNA here is from genome assembly GCF_023721935.1 of Panthera uncia. NCBI lineage: Eukaryota > Metazoa > Chordata > Mammalia > Carnivora > Felidae > Panthera > Panthera uncia. Next base: position 2,919,097 of record NC_064812.1, on the reverse strand, counting down.
CCTGATGATGAGTGACGGTGACCACATTTTCATGTGCCTGTGGGGCATCTGGATGTCTTCTTTGGGAAAATGTCTATCAGATCCTCTGCCCTTCTTTTCACGAGATTTTTTTTTCTTTTGGTATTGAGTTGTATGAGTTGTTTACAGATTTTCAATATTAGCCCTTTATCAGAAATATGATTTGCAAATATGTTCTCCCATTCCACAGGTTGCCCTTTTGTTTGGTCGATGGCGTCCTTTGCTGTGCGGAAGCTGTTTAGTTTGATGGAGTCCCACTGGCCTGTTTCTGCTTTGTTGCAGGGGCTGTCTTTAAACACCTGGTCGTCAAGGAGCCCTGTACACGCGGGTGACAAGGAGCCCTGTACACGCGGATGACCCGATGACCCATGTGCTGGGCAGAGTCAGCCACTTGGCTAGAGTTAGAATGTTAGAATCTGTCTTTTCTCTTGGACCAGTCTCCTTAGAAAAGAATGTTTCCATCTCCTGCCAGGGTTGGGCGAAAGCCTCCTGACAGGACTCTAGGAACCAAAGAGAAAGAAAGCATGCCTAACTTCTTAATCGCAATTCTGAGTGCAAGAATGCGATGTCCGTAGTAAAGTTGCTAAAACTATATATGCAGACAACCCACAATGGGGACAATAATTTATTGCAAGAGAATTTCAACTGTTACGGCTTTGAAGACTTTCACGGGTTAGGCATATCCCTCAGAAAACCAAGACGAAATTACCTCTGCTTGAGCCATTCATTTTCTTTCTACAGGCAAGACACCCTAGAGATTACAGGACAGCTAAAACTTCACCTAAATCACACAAATAAACTTCTGAAAGAACGAGCCCAATACAACCCTGAACCTCTAAGTGAAGAAGGCTGGAGAGTCTACAGAAGACATGTCTCGGCAAAGACTTCACAGGCAATGACTTCTGAGCGAGGCCTTGATTGAGAAGCAGTGCATATTGCCTAATAATGTTGAAAACTGTGCTGGCCTCCCCCACTCGTAGCTGTGTGACCCTTAAGTTACTAGAGGTTTCGTGTCTATAAAGAAGTAGCAGTAATACCTACTCTGTTAGCTGAGATCGTAAATGTGAAGTGCTTATTAGCAAGACAGATTAGAAACAAAGTTGACATCCGCTAGGTGACAGCAGTAGTCAAGACAGGTAACCTGAATTCTCCAGGCGGATTAAAGGGGAATGCTAAGAGTTCTAAGATTGTTCTCTACATGGAAATCCTTGAAGACCCCCCAACATTTAACTGTACTTCATCAGTGCTATCATAGCCCTAACAAGTCACACTTCAGAGCTTTATGAATCCTTGTCAAAAAAGGAAACAACAGACCATCATTCCTACTATGATAGCATCTGGTAGGTTTGGAATAGGTAAGGAAATGCAACGACCAAATGAAGCACAAGTGTTTCTGAGAACTTCCCCTAAACGTTGCCCTATAAAAAAAACAATATGCATTTTTCTAAACCGCAAATATCCCAGCAGTATAGCATTCCATCACGACCTTACATAAAAGTTAAAACAAAAAGAAAACCTGACGGTGTGGGATTGTTACCGCCTCAATGATTCCGTCAACTTCACAAAATGGCTAAGATTTTCACAGTAAAAAAAAAAAAACAGTAGTATTAATATTAATATATGATATTCTAGAAGTATTTTGTTTTTCTTAAAAAAAATTTTTTTTAAGTTAACAAAATAGACCTTGGGAGAGATACAACATACTGGCCTCATCCTGGTTAACAAAGTCCTGAGTTTTTTCCTCGTTTGTTTTTAATATAAGACACACACACACACACACACACACACACACACACACACCTTTCAATATAACATTTTCTGGCCAATGTAATTATAAGGAAAATTTATATTCGCATCCCCTAAACTCAATTCATAACATTAAACATATGTATGTATGAAAAAGTCTCAAGCTGCAATCCAAATAAAGTCTGTAGGACACTGAGATCACCTGTAAGTCTGGAAAGCAAGGTGTGTGAAAATCAGAGGAACCCTATCTGTGGAAGAGACCACGACAGAGGTCTCTCCTCCATGAGCCCTGTGACACTTCTTACACACCACACCACACAGACATTTAGAATATAAGCAACAGAGGGGCACCAGGGGCCTCAGGTAGTTAAGCATTTCACTCTTGATTTCGGCTCAGGTCATCTCACGGTTCGTGGGATCAAGGCCCACCTTGGGCTCTGTGCTGACAACGCGGAGCCTGCTTGGGATTCTCTCTCTACCTCTCTCTGCCCCTCCCCCACTCATCCTCCCTCCCTCCCTCCCTCCCTCCCTCTCTCAACAATAAAAGTAAACATTAAAAAACCAAAAAGAACATAAGCAATGGGGGTGTGAACAAAGCTCCAGTTTGAAACGTTTCCACCTGAAGCATCAGCCACCGAGGGAACCCCATCAGACCCTCCTGGAGGCAGAGCCACACAAAAGGACCGTGCCCACGCGGGACTCCTCCACTGCGACTCCGCACGCACTGCCCTTCATCACCAAACCCTCTGCTCCAGCACTCCCAGCCTCCTTCCTCAGTGTTCAGGCCTCAACTCTCCTCTCCACTTGGCTGTAGGAAACTGTCGTCTTTTTTGATGTAAGTTTTGATCTGCATTTTTTCTGACTAATTCCTTTAACTCGGTACTGCTCCATTATACATGTAATATTAGGGAACAGAGCGCACGTTTCCCACCTACAAACAACTGTTAACCATACTGTCTGGTAATCAAAAAACGGTATTTTAAGCATCTGAAGTCCTACGTCTTGTATTTTATTTACATAGAGTCTTCTTCCAGGGCTGTAAGGTGTCAGCAGCCTGGTTTAAGGTACTGTGTTCATGTGCAGGACCCTCCCTCTCCGTACAGAACAATACCAGGCTTCCAGAACTGCCACGTGTGGGAGGTGTGTTCACAGCCCGATTCTGCTAGTTCTGGACTCTGAAGCCTAACGTGAGACGCAGCAATCTGGAGTGAACAGTTCCGTGGCTTTCTAGGCTTTCTATATAACCACGCGCACACACGCACACGCACACACACACGTGTTGGGACTACAACTCACAAAGAACAGAACACACTTCCACCAGCAGCTCCCCATCGTATGGGACTGTGACTTCCAGCACTGCCACTAGAGACTAGTGTCTCCTAACTTTACATACGCCGGTCGCGTAGGTGGAAATATCAAGGAGACAGCTCCCAACTTGTTTCACTAGGACGACACTACTTGATATCAAAGTGTCACAAAAGGAGAAAAAATTACAGATTGATACCTCCCTATACAAAAGACACAGATCTCCTAAGCAACATACTGCACATCGAATCTAACAATATATAAACCAGATAATACATCGTGATCAAGTAGGATTTACCTCAGGAATGCTAGGTTGATTCAACAATCAAAACGTAATTCATCCATTATTTTAAAAAACAGAAAGTTTCTATGATTAATAAAGACAGAAAAAGCACCTGACAAAATTCAACATCCTCTCATGATTAAAAAAGAAGAAGAGGGGCGCCTGGGTGGCTCAGTCGGTTAAGCGTCTGACTTCAGCTCAGGTCACGATCTCATGGTCCATGAGTTCGAGCCCCGCGTCGGGCTCTGGGCTGACGGCTCAGAGCCTGGAGCCTGCTTCCGATTCTGTGTCTCCCTCTCTCTCTGCCCCTCCCCCGTTCATGCTCTGTCTCTCTCTGTCTCAAAAATAAAAAAAAATAAACGTTAAAAAAAAAAATTAAAAAAAAAAAAAAGAAGAAGAAAGGAAAAAGAAAAAGCAACTCTCAGAAAACCAGGGGTTACAAGGAGAATTTTATTCGAAAGAGGGTATCTTCAAAAACAAGACAAACTAGAACTAAATCCTACTTCACAGAACATGACAAGAACACTGTAGTGAAGATGCCAGCCATGGCAACAGGGCAAGACAGAGAAATAAAAGACATGAAGACTGGAGAGAAAAAGGGTTTGTTTTCAGACTACATGACTATAGACTTCTATCCAATAAGTGAATTTATAGTAAAGGCACAAGATAAACTAACGAGATAATCTACTCTACATACTAAGCCAAGAACTGGACAATTAAACCTAAAAGCCAAAAACTGTCCTTTACAATAGCATCAAAAAAGCATGGAGTCCCCACACAAAGATCTACTGCGTGAGGCCAAGAGAGCCGGCACGCCTAGCTAGCCGGACAGGTCTACCCAAAGTCACAGCACCGTTCACGGGCCGGTTCTCCCAAACCGATGCGCAGATTCCACACAGCCCCAGTCCAAACCGAAGGGACCACGAGTCTGGCAGCTCCGGAAGCCGCTGTAACGTAAGGGGCGCGGCACCCCCGTGCGAGCCTGCACGCTCCGAAGTCCACGCACCACGGGCAGGACGAAAGCACGCACACCAGAGCGTCCGGGCACAGCACGGGGCCGACGGTGTGCTTGTCCTCCTACTCAGAGAAGAAATACCACCGCTGGTCTGTTTTCGACCTCAAACGCCGAAATGCACAACAGGACTCACTCTGTACAACTTTTCAGGAGGAAAGGTATAAAGATGCAAACAGATCATCTGAAGCGGTTAGGCACTAGACACGTGAGCAGAAACCCGCGTTCTGTGAGCTCAAGTCAACAACACTGTAAAACTTACACAAACGTCACCTACAGGCAAAACAAAACTACTCCGTGCTAATTGTTTTAAAAAAGTTACATTTTTCTCTTTAGCTGAAAACTGATAAAATTACAAAATACAGAAAACTGTTGGATTTACAATAAATTCCTAATAGTGTGAACAATTACTGGTGAATCTGAAATCAAAGATCTGTGAACACTATTTTTAAAAAATCTGTGTCAGGGCGTCTGGGTGGCTCAGTCAGTTAAGCGCGGGACTCTTGATTTCAGCTCAGGTCACGATCTCACAGTTTGTGAGTTCAAGCCCCGCATCAGGCTACGCACTGACAGTGCAGAGCCTGCTTGGGATTCTCTCCCTCTCTCTGCCCCTGCCCTGTGCGCTTGCACTCTAACTAAACATTTAAAAAAAAAAAAATAGGGGCGCCTGGGTGGCTCAGTCGGTTAGGCGGCCGACTTCGGCTCAGGTCATGATCTCACGGTCCGTGAGTTCTAGCCCCGCGTCGGGCTCTGTGCTGACAGCTCGGAGCCTGGAGCCTGCTTCATATTCTGTGTCTCCCTCTCTCTGACCCTCCCCTGTTCATGCTCTGTCTCTCCCTGTCTCAAAAATAAATAAACATTAAAAAAAAAAATTAAAAAAATAAATAAAATAACCAGTGTCACTAACCACTGAGACACCAGAAGTTTTTAAATTGTCACAAAAACCTCCATTGCCCTTCTCATGTGCCTCTAGGGATGTGGACCCCTGTCGCTGCAAGCAGACCAGATGACTGACTTCATCGCTCCTGGGGTCTGGTAGGAGTGAGGTCAGGGGTGCCTCCAGGGGCGTCTCCCCACAGGACGGCAAGCCCCCGGGAATGGCGGCCGGTGAGCAGGGCGGGCAGGAGCGGGCGCCAGGGACAGGTGGGGACAGCGGTGCCGGCAGGAAGGCAGTCAAAAAGGACCCTCCATGACTCCAGCAGGGGCAGGCGGGGCAGGGCCACGACTGGCGCACGCGCCTTCCCGCAAGGTGAAAGGTCTGAGCGCACCCACAAGGGGAAGCTGGGACAGCAGGTGCCTCTTGCCCAAATACAACGAGGAAGGTGAAAGAATCAGAGACAAAGAAGCGACCACACCCACAGTATTAGCTCTGTGAGCCAGGGCGGGGACGGTGACAATACCCAAGGAGGGGCTGTGTTCTCCGGGTTAGGACTTCAGAAGCACGGGTGGGCCCTGCACAGAGAACACACTGCCAGCTGCTCTCCCGGGTCTCTGTTCAAGCACCGCCTGGCCGCTCACTGTTCTTCACCCCTGCACCAGGTGCCGGTACCCTCCCCCTCTTCCCTCTAGGTGGCGCCAGAGATGCCTGTGCATCCCGCGCTCACCTGCTCCTAGAGCTCCCACGTGCTGGGGACGCGAACACGTCCCACATCTCACGAACACTCAACAGCACTGCGCCGAAACCAAGCAGGAGACGAGCGCTATGAGAGAAAATGATCAAGGGATCTACGCTAGAATGGCCTGGCGGCTTCCAGGGGGCCCCGAGGTGGAGGGACGGCACCGGCGGCCGAGCAGCAAGGCACAGAGGCAGACGAGGTGTGCGAAGCCCGGTGGCGGGCAGAGGCTCCCCGGGAAAGAGAGAACAGCGCCAGCCGGCAGGCAGGGTGAAGACGTTCAAGAGCCCCGCTCGCACCCCTCAGAGAAACGGGGTGGCGGCACACGCCTTCCCTACTGCCCTCTCTCCAGGAGCCTTAATGCAGCCTCCAGCTGTCGCCAGGAGAAAGGCCCGGGGTTCCCTAAACACTCCGAACAAGTTCTTTCTCAGTGCCTTCCCTGGAACTCCTACAGCATGCAGTACCTTCCCCACCGGCATCAAACAGCACCTCCTTTAGAAAAATGCCCTGCATCTGGCCAATTCAGGGTTTTTTTTTTCACTCAACAATTACCGAGTGCTGATAATACATCAGGCCAGATGGATTCAGAAAGTAGGTAGATGTGAACCCGGCCCACAGGAAGTTTCCAGCCAAGGAACAGGAGACCAGCAAATAAACAGCTGAATGAGTCACCAGGTGCGCCTATGTGTGCCGAGCTAAGGCAGGCACCAGAGCCCAGCCCGGTGGTTCAGGTGAGACACACACACACACACAGGGCCATGCCCTAGGGCAGGGCCCTGAAAGTTTCCTGTTTAGAAAGAACAAATGTTCTAAGCAGAAGGAGCCGTGCAAGCACACGGAGGCACAAGGGGCCACACCCAGGCAGGGTCCTGTCTGAAAACTAAGCCCAGGCAGTGCGATGGCGAGAGTCTGCCGAGGCAGAGCCGGAGGGCAAGGCCAGTGGAGAGGGCGCAGTCTCCCGTAACATCACTGGCATCAGGGTGAGCAGAGAATAGACTGGAACTCAGCTCAGCATTCCTTCCTACTGAGGGCCTACTACGTGCCAGGCACTGCACATTGTTCCCTCATGCTGGGCACGCATACAACTTAGTCACTCTTCTGGAAAGCGTTTAGCACCTTTTAATGTAAATGTATAGAGGTCTACATATTTACATAAATGTAATCATATATAGTACATATATTTTTAATCTGTCTTCCCCACGAGTCAATTAGCAACTCAAGCTGTCAGACCGGATGGCCAGAATCCCAGAGGAGAGGCAGAGGCCCAGGGAGACAATCCCCAGGGAAGCTCTCAGGCCCTGGGAGCCGACCAAGGCCCATCTGTTGAGAGGACTAGAACGCAGCATGTGTGCTCCAGGAAGAAACTCAAACACCAATCTACTCCTCTCACCAAACTGTTTTTAAGGCACGTGGATTAGCTAAGCCTATGAAGAATTTACTCATTCATTAGGGTAATCTTCCTTTGTGCCAATACCTTGACAAGCAGAAGAAAGCCTGACCCAATCCCTGCGTCGAGGTTTCTTTCTAGCAAGCAAGACACAACGCAAGCCAGTACAGGTGTGATGATCCGTCACGGGAAGTGCTGTGCGAGACCATAAGACGAGGCTCGGGGAGGGAGCATCAGGCAGAAGGTGGTTAGGCTGACCGGGCTGAGAGGTCCTTCGGGCTCAGACCCGAGAGGTCGGGAGGAGCAGGGAAGGCAGAGGATGGAGGGGCGAGCACAGGGCCAACGGCCTGACAGGGAAGAGCTGTGGGTGTGTGAGGTGCTCCCAGGTCAAAACGGCAGCACTGGTGGGCAAGAGACCAAGGGCCCAAAGCTGGAGATTGTGGGGGAGCCAGGTCAGGGGAGGCCACGCAGGCCATGCGACGGATCTGCGGCTTATCCGGTAGGAAGCCACCGGAGAGCTTTAGGGATGATAACATTGGGCGTTCGTTTTTATAAACTCACTCTGGCCACCGTGTGAAGGACGAACGTGTGGGGAAACAGGAAGATCCAATAGGAAGCAGCTCCCACAGCCCAGGGAGGGATGAGGGTCGCACGGTGCAGAGGGGATGCCGCCGAAAGGGAGAAAGGGTGAGGAGCTCAAAACACGTTCTGGAGACAGAACGAAGGTAAGAGGAGGAGCTTGCCGCACACGGCAGGCGTGTCAGAGAGGCGTCCGGGTCTGCGGCAGGAGCACTAAGTGCAAGGGGGTCTGGCACGTTCGCGAAGACTGCGGGGACGTGTGGAGGAACAGATTTCAGGGCAACAGCTAAGAGGCTCCTAAGTATCAGAAGTTTATGAAGAAAACAAACGTGGACGAGGATCACAAGAGGCCGTTGACCACCGGCAGGTGAGACACAGAAGACGCACCGCACACAGAGCCACGTGGCTGGACACGTGGGTGGAGGGAAGGAAAGAGGGAGTCTAAACACTGATACGGGGGGCGCCGGGGGGCTCAGTCAGTTGAGCGTGTGACTCGATTTCAGCTCAGGCTGTGATCTCACGGTTCGTGGGATCGAGCCCCGCGTGGGGCTCTGTGCTCAGTGCAGAGCCTGCTTGGGATTCTCTCTCTCCCCCTCTCTCTCTGCCCCTCCTGCACACTCGTTCTGTCTCTCTCTCAAAATAACTAAACTGTAAAAAAATTATTATGGGGGCACCTGGGTGGCTCAGTCGGTTGGGCATCCAACTTCGGCTCAGGTCACCATCTCACGGCTTGTGAGTTCAAGCCCCGCGTCGGGCTCTGTGCTGACAGCTCGGAGCCTGGAGCCTGCTTCGGAGTCTGTGTCTCTCTCCGCCCCTCCCCCACTCATGCTCTGTCTCTGTCTCTCAAAAATAAACAAACATTAAAAAAAATTTTTTTAATAATTATAAGAAAATGAAAATAAAATACTGATCCAGAAAAAGCATGACTTCAATCACAGGATCCAGAATCACACAAGTGAAATATTGCTACTATACTCGAGCTCAACCTGCCACTGAAAGAGTTTGGAAAAAGTCAGCACGCACGCTCATCCCTGACAACCGCAGCCCCTGCCACCTCTTCAATCCTTCCCAGTCTCCCAGAGACATGAAGCAGATCAAACGCGGGCTAATGTCATCCAACAGCCTTCCCAGCGGGCCTTTCCGCATTCAGTGACCGTGCAACCCAACACGGCACTGCGAACCCCCACCTTTACGTCGACACGCTGGATTCCAACGGCCCCTAAGCCTAGGACATCATGACAGGGTTGAACACGTGGTATACCAAAGCCCTCTCAAATCTGTTCAAATATTCTCCTCTGTGGGAGGGATCTCGGGCGGCTTCTTCACAGCCACCTCACCGAGCCACATTACAGAGACAACCACAGGCCGTCGTGAGGGTACCTTCAAGGTTTCAGTTCAAACTATACAAATATAGCTCTGTTCTAGTATTTTTAGCCTGTTCTACTAAGTATTTTGTGTCTTCTTAAATTGGGACACCGATGTTTTTTGAGGTTAATGTGACCGATAAAATCAAATGTGAGGTTTCGAATGTCTGACTGCGAACAGAGATTTGTAGTCTTTGGACTTGAGCTTTTTATTTTGTCTTTATCTAAAAGTAGTAACTTTCATACTTGAAAATAACCGATTCAGCCAATTCCTACACACCAACATCTTTGTCTTTATCACAAAGCAAAAACTAACTGGAATAAAACCTAAGGTTTCCTGCCTCCCTGGCCTGGTCCAGAGAAGTGTACAGAGAAGCCTGCACACGGTGTGCTCCTGGGGGAGGCCGTGAGCTCAGTCCTGAGAAGGGGACAGGGTGACAAGCTCCTTAGTGTCATCAGAAACTTCCTCCTGAACGATCCAGAAGGAAAACCATTCCTCAGAGGTGATGGCTTGCTTCAACCCTATAAACAGACTGATTCGGACTCTGATGCCATCCCTCCCTCTCCCCCCTCTTCCACACCTGTGGTTCTGCTCTCCTACCCAACCATGACCTCTATCAGAATGCTACTTCAGTTACAGACGCCTCTATTCATCTGCTCTGCCCGTCAGCAAATGTAATGGGAAAGTAAGATGCCTCCATCAATTGCTTTGGGATGAGATGGGCCAAAAAAAAAAAAAGACCACCCAGTCTTTTTTCTCTTCCCAAGTTCGTATTTCTAAAGTCACTTTGAATTTCTTAAAAACCAAGTCACCAATTATTGAATGTCCCATTGGTACTGGATTCACAGACTTTAATTTAGCCTAGACTACTGAAATCAGAGATTTATTGCTAAGGCTCGGTGCTAACCACGGGCTGGCACACCATGGACGTGGCATTGTGCATACGGGTCCCAGCAAGTCCGAGAAAGACCAAAACCTTCTACAAGCACAGTATAGAACTCTCTACTTCTGTGCACTGGTCACTGGTCATGCTCAATTATACTATGTAATCCTGAGGTGGAAACCATAGCTTTTAAAAAGTTCCCATACCCAACACCCTTTAAAATTCAAAGTTTGAAGTTAACTCAGCAAAATCTTTACTCGAAATACCTAATTTGGCAATAATTGGTGGCAGGTGCTTTGTTCAGAGAGCATCACATTAAAAGAGTCCTAATACCACGTTTTAGAAATGTTTAAAAGTCACGCCTGGCTGGATCTCAGGGTTGTGAGTTTGAGCCCCACGCTGGGTGTAGAGATTACCTAAGAATAAAATCTTTGAAAGAAAAGGAAAAGGAAAAGAAAAGAAAAAAGAGAAGAAAGGAGAAGAGAAGAGAAAAAAAGGGAAGAAAAATGTTAAGAAGGCTAGATAAGAATTTCGGATGGTGCTGACAACGCGGTAAATGAAAAGCAATCTAACAGCAAAGCTATGGTCTGGCATTAGCACATCAACATCCTGGTGACGCTGAAAGTTTTAAGCTAAACACTAAATTGAATCAGTCTGCAGGTCCCTTCCCAGCCCAGGTTTCTTCCTTTTAAAAGTCTTTCCTGAGGACATGAACATAATACTTGAATATATTCTTTAAAATAATAATAAAGATTTTTCTTAAATTCCTTGTTCAGGACCTCATCTCCCAGGGTTAATATTCACTAGTATGTTAAGAGAAGCAGCAGAATGTTTTGGTCTTATTCATACATGGATTACCTGGCATTTTTAACTTCTCAACATGCTTCCAAATATTGTCTTGAATGTTTACAATGAAGATGCTTTTACATTTTTATTTTTATACAAATAAAAACCTTAACAACATTAAACTGGAAAATGTTAACTCACAGTATTACTGACCCTTAGTGATAAGCCCACCTTATGATAATATGGAGTTCCAAATACACAATCTTTACAGTGAGTAAAGATAACCAATTTTTGAAATAAGAAAAACCATGTCTCTCTTTTTTCCTCCAGTCCTATTTAAGTTAAAATCAGTCTCTTTACTCTTTAGAAACTTCCACATCATAGAACGGACATGGGTGTCTTAATTAAAACACAAAATAGGGGCACCGGGCGGGCTCGGTTGGAAGAGCCTATGGCTCTTGATCTCGGGGTCCTGAGCTCAAGCCCCATGTTGGGTGTAGAGATCACTTAAATGAATAAATAAAAACTTACACACACACACACACACACACACACACACACACACACACAATAAAACATGCAACTATAAGAGACACAGGACAAGCACCAGAAAGATAACTTACTGAAAATGCACTTCCACGGAAATATTTTTATTTACTATTTTAAAAACTATCTAGCTGGTCTTATGGCAAGAGCTGCAAACTTATACCACATCAATTTCCATTTTTCCTTAAATTTAATTGTAAATCTATTTGAAATAAATTCTGAAAACCTCTCATCCACCTTTTTAGTGCAAAAGCATGAATCTGAATTAAATTTAAACCAAACAGATTTTTAAGTTACGTATACCTTTAGCCCAACACATTGGAAATGGACCACAGCCGCTCTTCTCCATACAGACGGCACCTGCTGGTCTCAGGGCCTCTCGGCCCGCCAGTTCCACCAACATAAACTCAGGCCTCTCAAGATCAGGCCAGGCGTCCGCGCACCAAGTCCCCGTTCATTGCTCCCACAGGGTTCGCTTCGATCCACAGCCACACTAAGTTTCCCCCGGGTGCTCCTTTTCTCAGAGCTTGAGGCAACATTTGGGAGGTGTTCCTTCTGTAATATTTTCCAGCAGCTTGAAGAATGCCTCTCAGTTACAGAATCTTCTCCCGCTTCCGCAATCTGAAACACAGACCATCCTGGCCAGATTAAGCTCCTGAGCAGAATGAAACCGGCTAGTAATGTGACCCCACCTCGGGCCTGTGTTCCGAGATTCATTCAGGGAAGGAGAGAGGGAGGGAGGGGCAGAGGGAGGAGGAAAGGGCGGCCGGCAGCCAGGGCCTGATTAATATGCTAATCCCACCCTTCTGTTCAATTCATCTGGCAGACTTCTGCTCACAAAACCAACAGGCGATTCTAAAATTGAGGAAGCTGCAAATCAAGTGTGACCCAGATCATGTCTGTAGATGGCTCCTGCAACTATTTCTGTTTTCAAAGTCATGCCTTTGGCATTTTACCAGCCTAATTCTGACCTTAAGACTTAAGATACTTATCTTGATGAAAAAAGAATAATACCAGGGGGAAAAATCTTGTTCAACATTAAAAACAAGTCTGTAAAGCATATGTCTATAGGAACCCAGATATTTCTGAGGAAAAGTCTTTTTTCTGATTGACACTTTCACAGTAAGTTAGCAAATTTACAAAACTGTATTTAGAAAACACATAGAAACCAGAATTTGAAGTGAATAGATTCTTTTAAAATTAGCTGAGGGAATACTGAGGAATCCAAGAGGCATGATCTGATTTCTTTTCTTAATTTCAAAATGTAAGTGAGTACTAAACCCATACTGGAGAAAGAGGACAGAAAAATAACAATCTGTACTAGTAACTTTTCTTAAAAAATGCAAACTACTTACGCTATTTCCATTCAAACTGGGAGACAGTCCGGTCGTCTCTAAAATTCAGCTCCTTAAACACATTCCGCTTTAGCAGTAAGACAATACGTAACTGGGCTCCTGGAGGCTTTGTTGTCTGGTCTGAGCACCCGTAACACACACTCAGGCGCTACACGGGGTAGCTCTCCTAGCACAAGGGTAATTCTGTCACTAGTAAATCCCATAAACTAGGACAAAATCGAGTCTTCTGCTTAACTGTGAACAGGACCGAGGCTTTACAAATTCACTAACTTGTGAAAACAAGAGCTGAAAAAGGCTCAGGAGAACAAGAGGCCTGTGTCCAGGGATGTCCCAGGACAGCTAGCTGCATTCCTAACACACTCCTCTTGATGATGGCTTTGTCTCCAGGCCATACCCTCCGCCTCCTAATAGCAGTCAGAGCTCAAATGACCTCTCGGATGCCCCAGTGAAAACAGATCACTCACCAGACTTAACTCTGACCCCAGGCAACACTGGGAAGAAAAGGGGTTTCAGAAAAACACAGGCAGGCAAGCCAGGAAAAGAACGGAAGAAACAAGCACACAGATCACTGAGGACAGCTCGGGACATTAAAGGCCTGCTGCCTTCATAGGAAGGATCTAAGCACACCCAGGAGCACGTCTGGTAGCTGGCTCAGACCCCTGAGAGCGGCCGGGGGTTTAATCTCAACCATCAAGTAACAGACTGTACCAACAACTCAAGCAAACTGAGTCTCTCTTGCAACTTATGACTCAAAAGTTAAAAAATAAAAGCTACCTTTACTAGCTGCCAAAGATATCCTACACACCAAATACCAATCACACCCAATTTTCACAACTCCCAAGCAAAATCAGGGCTGTCACATCCTTTAAAGATGAGCAAAGACGGAGCCTACAGCTATGGAAAGACACAGCTTCACTGGGCCCACCTGTCATCCAAGAAGCCAGGGGTCTTTCCTCCCCATCTCTCTCTCTGTCTCTCTGTCTCTCTGTCTCTCTCTCTCACACACACACACCCCAGAAGGAGTTTCTGAGCCAGACTGAAGAGACCCCACAGCACCAGCCACAGGGAAAAGAGAGGGGTCGGTGCAGGTGGTGGTGGCAGCCGGAGCCTGCACAGTGCAGAGGAGGAGACAAGAGCACAGACCCGGGAGCTCTCGAGGACAAAGAAAGTCGAGTGTGGGCAGCGAGGGAGAGGAGAAGCGGAGTCTCTGGCTGCACAGTAACCAGAGCCTGGCAGCTTTCTCTCCGCCCACCAAGCTAATGTGTATCTCATCTCGATATCCAGCAGTATCTGCTGGGGAGCAAAGTCCCAGGGGCACAAAAGACGACAAGACCAAAGAAGCAAGGATCCCTCCAGGCCAGCAAACAGAGCCCAGCGGGGAAAGAGCTGGAAGTCACGGGGTCGCCGAGAAGAGCAGACAGGTGGTGAGGGCGAGCACGGAGGAAGGCGCCCAGGCGCACAGAGAAGCGGCCCTGCTCGAGACGCCCACACGGAACGCCGCGGGGTCTCACCCGTCACACAACTCACAGAGCAGCTCACTCCCAGTGTTTACAGAAGAGGACGCTGTGGGTCTGGAGGCTGCGGCACTGGCTGAAGGCCAAAGGGCTGAAAAATTACATGAGGACCTGCTACTCTGTGAGAGCATCACTCCTACGTTCCCCTTGCTAAATATTAAACACAAGTTATGCTTTTAGATCTCCAATCCAGTGACAGCTTGGAAAGAACGAGAAAGGCCCACAGTTAATGGTAACAGGAGTGAAAAAAGTGAGCAGTCCCTTTATGCTCTCTGATTTAGGAAATTCCACATACTAACGTAAAGGCCATCGGTCATTAAAAAGTTCTGTAATTTCTTTTAAAAAAGCCTTTGTAGTACCAGTACAGTTAAAAGCAACTCTGGTAGGTCCTACTTGACAGGTAAACATTTCATTAAAATCTGTACGAAAGACACTAGTATTCGGTAGCGCCGCAGACCCTAGGCATCCCGGACTCCGGTCTCCTTCCTCAAAGCAATCCATCGGCAAAGCCCAATACCTGGCCTTTCAAACGAATCCAAACGGCGTCTGCGCGCCCGGGCCCCCGCCGCAGCTCTCCGCCCCACACTCAGCTCCCAGCCCGCGACCGCACCAAACCCCTCCGATCGGCCGTCGCACCGTTTCCCTCCTCCGCTAAAACTCACCAACGCTTGCCCGAGTCTGCCGGCACGGGTGCTTGCACACTCAGCGTGGTCCGCGAGGCCCCCTCCCACCCACACCCTCTGGCTCGCCGTCTCTTGGCTCCCACTTCCCGGGCTTCAACACCCCGACCTCCTCGCCGTCCTGTGCCCATACCAGGTATGTGCCCGCCTTTACACCGCCTGTGCCATGCGCTCGGCCTGCTTCACTTTCCCACAGCCCCGTCCCCTTCTCAAATATCACGCAACTGATTCCACACAATTCTACGGTACGTTTATTGTCCGGCTGCCCTCACGACGACCCGGTCTCCACGGCAGGAAGGAATTCTGTCTGTTCCGCACATACCGTCTTCCGGGCCTTGCTACTGAAACGGTAAGAGGCACAGGCCACACCCCACACATCCTTCTATCACCTACAGGTAACGAGGAGATGGCAGAGGGACCTGCTATTCTCTTTCAGAGGCCATGTCCACAGAAACCATATCGAGATATTCTACACGTCAAGACCCGACACCAAGCTCAGTAATGGCACGGACTGCCTTGACCCTGGGCACAGCTTTGCCTCCGAGACCTCTCTCAGCTCAGGGGCTTGAGAAGTAGTCACTGAATAAGCAAAGTAAACAATAGGAAAACACTGTTCTTTCAAGAATATAAAAAAAATGGAAAAAAGCAAAACTGACATAAAACCTAGGAAAACCGGGCGGACTGCCTCTCCCCACCCCACATTAAAAATAAATCACACAACTGTAGTACTCCGATACTCCTATGAGAACTTCATTGCAACTTGCAGTAGAACAAAAATGAAAATAGTGTGTGAGATTAGATAGCAAGATCAGGAAGCAAAGAAGGGAGTTCTAAACCCTTGCATATACTGTGCAGTGCTGTTCCACATGGCTTCCCTACAGAAACCTTAAGTGAGAAAGTACTAGAAAGAGCTATTAAGAAAGACGCTGCTTGGGGCGCCTGGTAGCTCAGTCGGTTAAGCGTCCGGCTCTTGATTTTGGCTCAAGTCATGATCTCACAGTTCATGGGTTCAAACCCCAGTGTGGAGCCTGCTTGGGATTCTCTCTCTCTCTCTCTCTCTCTCTCTCTCTCTCTCTGCCCAACCCCCTTGAATGAATGAATGAATGAATGAATAAAAGCAAGCTGCTTATAAATGTCACCAAAAGCAAATCACACAAATGCCAAGTCTGACTCTCACACACTCCTGTACTTACATGGTTTTATTTGCTGGCCTTATGTAATACTTCAGGTCAGTATTTCTTACAAGAGTAAAGTCGTGGTAAACACTTTCAAGTCAGCTAATAAAAGGAATGTGGAAGAACGGTAATCCATATTATACACAATTCAAAATCTCTCTTACTTCTTCTATGTTTGCATTATCAAGAGTTACAGATTTACTGTCACAGTTACTATTATAACTGAGTACCTCCAATTAGAAGCTGATCATGACAACACACCCTAACTCTTGAAAGTTGGCTATCCTATCCTAAACTTAATTCTATTAAGACTCACAGAATTAAAACTTCTATGTCATTGTGCCTCAATGTCTCCACCACAAAACAGAAATAATTTTAATCAACAAAAATTAAGACTTGATACTGACTAAACAAATTTAGTCCTAAGAAAGGATATAATCACGTTCTGAAGATAAATAGGTAAATAGGTGTCAAAATATAACATAGTCCAAAAGGTGATGGTGTCATTCGCTGTCCTTGCAAACTTTCTAACAATTACTATACCTCCTCCCTTCTGCTCCTCCGAAGAACTCTGGGGACGCTGAGGGAGGCACTGCATTTGCAACTGGGAGACACAAAGGAGCCCCAGTTCTATCCGTGAGGCAAAGGAAGACTCATTTCACTGTCTGAAACTTCAGTTTGTTCATCTGTAAAACAAGGACAATGACAACACCTATCGCCTGAGCAGTGACCGTGTGCTAGTCACAAAACAGCACAATAGCAAGACCAACAACAAAAATGTAACGAGAACGGCACAATGGGGAGCCCAAGTTAATGCTTACCCTGTGCCAAACCCCATTCTAAACACTTTTAAACTACTGCCCCAGTTATTAATAACCACCTTCAGGAGAGAGGTTCTATCACCCCCATTTAACAGATGACAAAACCGAGGCACGCAGAGATAAGTAGCTTGTTCAAGGTCACAGAACTCCTCAGTAGCAAGGCTGGAAATCACACTCAGGCAGTCAGGCTCCATCCAGTCTGTGCTCCTCACTCCTCTGTGGCGGAACTTCACCTATTTGTTTCAATTAATGATTCCAACAACCAGTGAGACAGAGGATGTTAACAAGCCACGTGTGACATGTAAACAAACTGAGGAACAGAGACATCAAGTGACATGACCTGACATCACAGCCCGCCGGTCTGCGTACACACGTACCCGCACTCGGACGCCTGCCAGCATGCACACTTGCACCTCCGGAGGCTGCAAAGCTTTCCAGAGACTCAGGAAAACAGGCCCCGCTAGGCCCACAAAGGATGAATGAACGACTGTGAGGGCCACAGGGACAAAGAGAGGAAGAGAAGAAATGTGCCCACAGAAAGAATATGAGACACAAACTGCTCCCATCCCTAGGCCACACTCCAATTCACCAAATTCCGCGGCTCCTGTGACAGTCCCCCGGAGTCAGCAATCCCGCCCCGATTGCAGATGAACGCCATCATGGTACATGCTGGACGTGTAGCTGTTACCCGAGACAGACCTCAAAATCACCAGGAAATAACATCACAATGAATTAGGCGACCGAAGATCTATGAAATGGGAGGACGACTGCCACTCCTCATGAGGCAGAACATTCTAAACTTACTACAAATTCAGACAATAGTGAACTAGAATATCTTCCCAGACACTAATGGCCATTTCTTAAGGAGATGAAAGCAAATTCTAGATTTAGACCTGTCGGGAGGTTACTCGTTATCAGGTGGCTTTTTTTTTGCAAGTTTATTTATTTATTTTGAGAGAGAGAGAGAGAGAGAGAGGGAGAGCACACACACAGGAGAGCATGGGAGAGTGGCAGAGAGAGAGAGAGAGAGAGAGAGAGAGAGAGAGAATGAATGAATCCCAAGCTGGCTCTACGCTCAGCACAGAGCCTGACTTGGGGCTCAATCCCACAACCCTGAGAACATGACCTGAGCCGAAATCAGACACTTAACCAACTGAGTCACTCAAGCACCCCTTTGTCATCAAGGTTAAAAGAAAAACAGAGAAAAAAAAGGCTCCTGAAATCTATAAGAAGATGCCACTTTAGTTTTTCAAATATGCTAGTGGAGGCCAGCTAACACAGAACAGGACAAGCAACTCACCAAAATGATCAACCTAATGATCTACATTATAAAACACAGTGGGGGTTTTTGCTTATATTGGCCAAGTAACAAATATCAAAGGATAATCAAGTAGTTATTTATTTTAACGTTAACGCCCTCCAAATGAACCTTGAAGCTTTTACTGAACACGCCTCCACACGGCCAACTCAATCATGTCACCACCGTATGTTTTTTACCCTGTAAATCCGATTTACCCAGAGGGTGATCAGTCACCTTACTGAGCGGACAGCAAAGTGCCCCGTTTCAAGCATGCAGCTGAGGGGCGGGGCGCCTTGGGTGGCTCAGTCAGTTAAGCGTGCGACTCGGTTTCGGCTCAGGTCATGTTCTCACGGTTTGTCAGTTCAAGCCCTGCATCGGCGCCACGCTGACAATGCAGAGTCTGCTTAGGATTCTCTCGCTTTCCCTCCCCAGCTCATACTCTGTCTCTTCCCTTCAAAATAAATAAATAAACTTAAAAAAAAAAAAAAAAAAGGCAGTCTGCATATGAGACCCCCTGCGGGGCCGCCCATGGGAGATGGGGCTGTGCAGAAAGAAAGGCCCCCTGGCGGTGAGCGTGAACCTCTTCCGCCACCTACACCCCGGTTGTCAGGAAGCAGCGGTGGCAGCATCTACGGGACGCTCCGTTCCTCCCCCCAGCCTTCCCCCAGCCGTATCCTAAGTGGAGCCGGGACGAAGGTGGCTTCTCTTCCCAAACGCGGCTACCCAGTGGCTGGTGGATTCCTCGGTCAACGGCCCTCCTCCATGCTTTTGCTTTTGTCACATCGATACCAACAGACATTATTCCAATTCAGCAAGAAATTTACAGCCATTTTTCCAATGCTCCCTAAAATTTTTACAATTAAGAAAAGTTAAAACCACCTTCACACCTATTCGGAGGACTACTATTTCTAAACAACAACATGCGTTGGCCAGGATGTGAAACAGCAGCCGCCCTGTGCGCCACTGGCGGGGACACGGAACGGTGTGAGCCACGGTGCCAGCGCCTCAGAAGACCAAGGGGACAGAGTTTCAGATGTGCGAGATGGAAAGTTCTGGAGATCCGTTTCCCCACAACGTGAACGTTTTAACAGTACGGAACTGTACAGTTAAAAATGGTGAGGACGCCAAGATGTGATCAGCAAAAAAAAGCTTATCAGAGTGTGAAAACCGCTTTAGAGGAGTGTCTCGTGTTTACTTTACAACAAAGTGGCGAATACGATTACGTCCACCTTTGCGGGTGAGGGGAAAAGCCCTGAGATGGCAGGAACATGCCCAAAGCCCAAGAGGCAGGACAAGGGAGAGACGATCAGCAGTCCTTGAGGGAGGACATGATACTAATCCAACACTACAAGGGAGCTTCGCGTGCCCCCCGTAATGAGTTAACCCCATAATCGACTCTGAGATAATTACCGACACCCACTGGGAAGATTACTAAAAGGAAAGGTCGCTTGGAACGGAGCTGGGAGGCCAGCACGGGCTGCTCTCACCCCCGATCGCCCCTCCCTGATGGCAGGTCTGGCCAGGAGAGAGGCACCTCGCAGGTGGACGCCATCCCTGCTGCAGAGCGGCACCTCCTCCCTCCCAACCTCCCCGCCTTCCCCTACAAAAGAACAGTCCTCACCTCCCTTCTGCCCGCAGTCCTACCCCAGCTTGCCTGCCTGGGTTTGCAGGTCCCTGCTCTTCCCAAATAAACCCATCTCTGCTAATGGAATGACCCGCAGTTTTATCTGTGAGGTTAGTAAGACCATTTTCAAGAGAGAGCTGAGGCTGAAAGAGGTAAAGGTCTTGGGGTGAGATCAGACTCTGTAAAGTCAGAGCCGCATGAGACTCCGAGGCCCAGGTCGTTTCCGCTTTCTACCAGCCTCAACCTGCAAGCCCACCGCTGTCCCTTCGGCTTATGTCAAGTCCTCCCTGAATCCCAACCTGGTGCCATACCACATATAGGACTTTGGGCACCTTTTAAACAACTTCTCTCTAGAATGTGGTTTTCTCATCAGTTAAGTTAAAAAGCAGCACCTACTTCCCATAACTGTCAGGAGAATTAAGTATTACAAACAGAAACAGTAATGAAAGTGCATCACTACCAGGACGCTCTTCTGCATCTTCCGTGTTGATTCAGTGAATTAAGCACTAGGGACCCCAAAATGATCGGGACAGAGGTCACAGCCCAAGAGAAGGCAGGCACTCGGTCGCTCCTGGTGGATCGGGCTGAGAAACCTCCAATAACCCCTTTGAGGTTTAAGGCAGTTGAGGCTTAAATGATTCGTAAGTTTGTGTGCAATACCGAAAAACTAGGAACAGCCTGCATGGCGACAGAAATGAGTAAATACAGTTTGAAAAAGGTATTTGCGGAAAATGTTTCACTGACACTGGAAACACCCGTGAATGCAAAAAGTCCACACCGCATAAAAAGAGTAGCGCAATACGCACAGTCTTAAGATGCAAAGATTTTAAAGACACGGACTTCAAGTAATAAAAAAGATACAGAAGAATATGTCGGCTGTGGTTATTTCATTGTAAAGGAAAAAGACACATGCACACATTTGCTTCCTCGTGTATCACAGACCCACCTAGAGACATTTGCAACTTAGAAAGACTGACTCTTCCAGAGGATTCGGCAGAAGGAAAATCGCGTCAAAGAGGCAGAGATTTAGCATTTCCTGCCTACCCATTTGAATTTTGTGCCATGTGTATTTCTGTTCAAAATAACAAGTGAACATAGAAACTACTTTAAAGAAAAAATCTCTAGTGAAGTCCTCAATATTTCCCAAGAAAGTAATCCTTTCTAAGTAACACATGGGTCAAATATCGGAAGAAAGAAAGAAAGAAAGAAAGGAAGAAAGAAAGAAAGGAAGAAAGAAAGAAAGAAAGAAAGAAAGAAAATCAGAAAATGTTCAGAACAGTGTGATAATAAAAACACAACATCAAAATCTTAAGAACGCAGTTAAGAGTATTTACAAGGGCATTTAGAACTTCAAGTGCTTACATTTAAAAGGTAAAAACATCAATTGTCTATGTTTTTACCTTGAGAACTAAGAGCAAATTAAACTCTAAATTGAAATATAGAGTAAGTAACAGTGCTGTACATTATTAGCACATGGGGCAAAAGGAGAAATGAGGAATACTGATCCTATTTTTAAAATTTTGGCATCTTGTCCCTCATGGATGTTTTGTGTTAATGTTTATCTTTTTATAACCCTGCATTAAACGTTTACTTATCTTGATTCCTGAGGTTTTCATCGCCCCACTGATGCCCTTTGAGTCCCGTTCTCGCCACCCACACAACCCTACACACCTACGCCCACAGCCCCACAGCCCCACACCCGGCCCTTATCACCTAAGGGGTTTGCAAAACTAGAAACATTTCTACCCAGAGCATGTTAAATACAATCACTGCATTTTAAAAGTTCTCTTGTGAGAACAAAAAGGGTATTTAACGCTTCTTCTTCAAGGACCAGAACCACAGTAACTCAACTGTCAAAGCCTTATCTGCCTGACTTGCAACGGTAGCGAATGTTTTACTCTGGGCCAGCAAACTCCTCCATTTATAAATGCCTGAATTTAAATACAGGAGGCAGGCCCTAAAAATCTGTTAGTGACATCAGTCTTTGATTACAGATGGCCACGCCTACTACGATGCGGGGGAAATCAGAAATTCTTTCCTTCTGACTCTGTGCAAAGGGCCTAACAGCAGCAGCGCCTCAAATCCACAAGCCACACTGAACCTCGCAGGGCAAGAGAGGCACAAAAGAGAGTCTGTAAATGGCTGACTTGTTACAAGATTCCTCCTTCCTCCTTTTAAATCAACTGTAATGAAAACTGTAACGACAAACGTCCACTCGAGATTTCTCAATTCGAGACGGTGCAACAGCCGGCAGCAGGACAACGTGAAAAGTGCAGAAAACGCCCCGGTCGGCGAGCCGCCCGCCGAGGCTGGGAGACCTTCAGGGGGCGAAGGGCAGGAAGCCAGGCCCACGGGCCACGGCTTTCACCTCTGTATTTATCTGTCGCCTTGGGGAACAAGGGGAGGCTCTGCACACAAAGAACTGCCACGACCGGCTGGAGCACCAGGCCCGGCTCTGGCGGGCTGGACACCGAGAAGTAAGCACAGCGTGGTGACTGCCGGACGTCGCTCAGCACCGAACAGCGATGGCACCGGCAGCTACCGCACTAAAATCATTATGCCGGGGGCGCCTGGGGGCTCAGTCGGTTAGGCGTCTGACTCTTGGGTTTCGGCTCAGGTCATGATCTCCAGGTTTCGTGAGTTCAAACACCGCGTCTGCTTGGGATTCTGTCTCCCTCTCTCTCTGTCCCTTCCCCGCTCACTCACGCGGTCTCTGTCAAATAAATAAATAAACTTAAAAGAAACATGCTGAGTGAGAAGCTGGACATAAAGGACCACCTACTGTATGTATGATTCCAATGATATAAAACGTCCAGAATAGTCAAGTCTGTCCGTTGGAAAGATGTGGTTGCCTAGGGCTGGGGGTGAAGAGGGATGAGGTGATGGTGTGAGGTTTGGAAGGGGGGTGGGGAGGACTAGGGGCTTATTTTTAATTTCTTGTCATTTTAAACAAGGCTGGATCAAGGAAGTATTAGACTCATCATTTATTTTCCAAAGTAGTTACAGTTCCTTTAGGGTTTATTGGTACTTTTTTTTCTTGGCTGACTTTCTAGACACTTATTTCCAACCATTCCATTGGATACCAACCGTTCCAAATTAGATCACAGGATATATTCCTTTTTTTTTTTCACTTTAGCTAGTATCAGATAGGTTTCTGCCATTTGCACCTCAAAATTTTTCCAATAATAAAATTCATAAACCTGAGTCCTAACCCATCCTAAAAGTGTCCAGCTTTCCATTCACTCATCCAAGAGTTTAGCGAGCACCTACTGCACACCAGGCACTGCTCAGATGCCACGAATGCCTCAGTGTGTGCAAGGATAGAGATACACACCGGGATGTGCTGCTGGGCGCTTAACAACGGGCTCTGTGAAGAGGCCGGGGGAGAAGCCCCGATCTGTGGCGCTGGCAGATTTCTGCGGCATAAATACATCCACCATATCTGGTCTTGAGCTACCAATGTGGTGTCAACCGTCTCTCCGTCCCCCCTCCCCCCACACACTTCTTCTGCCCTCGTGGAGTTTACGTTCTGTTAGAGGAGACAGACAACAGTAACATCATAAATAACTAAATTGTGCAGTATGCTATCAAGTGATTAGTGTTATTTTAAAAATTACTAAGTGCAGCAGGGTATGAGGCAGAGGAAGTGTGCACGTAAGGGAACAACGCAGGTTCTAGCATCAAATGAAGTGGTCAAGGTGAGCCACACGGCGAGATACACACGCATATGCATTAGAATACGGAGATTCAAAAACATACTTTTTTTTTTCCAATTTACAAGAAAATCACACAGTATGTACTCTTTGGGGCACGGAGCCTCACAGCCACTTCTGGATAGTACTTCACTGTGTGAATGTACCGCAATTCTTTACCCAGTCCACCCTTGACCAACAGTGGGCTAATTCCTGTTTGGGGCTATTATGATTACTCTGTGACGGCCGGTCTTGTACACGTTTCTTGGCACACGCGTGCACGCATTTCTGCTGTGTGCCCACCTGGAACGGAACCACCAGGTCAAGGTGCACGCTCCAGCGGAGTCAGCGCTACCAAACGACGGTCCGAAGCGGACGAACAAAGTGGCCCTCCCGTCGTTCTCGTGTGTGAGGGTCCCCGCTGCCCCCAACCGTCAGAAGCAAACGTGAAACAAACAAGCCTAACTTCCGAGGTGCTGGTGCAGTTGCAGAGAGGGGCTGTCGTCTCACTGCACACCCCAGGTGTGACACGTCCTGCAGAGTACGAGAGCTGTAAGGGAAGCTAATGCTGTTTTAACAAGAATACAAATGAAAACAAGATAAAGGAGCAAAGGCGCGTTCAGATGCATCCAGAGGTCTTGTTAGTGGTGACAGTGGCACTGTGATTCTGAAATGGCACACAAGTTTCATATGCACGAATAATGAAGCAACTACATAAGCGTGCTAGTGTTAAGCACCAAGATTTTGGGGCGCCTGGCTGGCTCAGTGGAGCATGCAACTCTTGATCTCAGGGTTGTATATTCGAGCCCCACATTGTGTGCAGAGATTACTTAAAGATAAAATCTTAAAAAAAAAACCCCGCAAGATTTTAAGCAAAAGAGAAAGGAGATACAAACAAAATCAAAGCAGGAAACCATTTTTGTCTTAAATTTAAGTTGGAAGTTTCAGGATAAACTCATGACTTATTTTTCTCTTTCTAAAAAATACACATGTCCTACCTCTGTTCTCTAAAAAAGCCCAGAAGCAGTAACATCCCATAATTAACTACCATAGTATCCACACTATAGTCCTTAAATACTATTTCCCACTAAAGGAATCAAGGCTCCTTAGAGAGGTGGCTGATTTCAAGTCTGAGGCAAGAAAGGTACAAATTGAGCCTGGAACACTTTGTAGTGCCTGTGAACAGAAAACTACAAAAAAAGTCAGTGGAGTCACTTCCTAAGGACACAGAAGAGACATCTACAAACAGCAATCTGACCATCCAAAAGAATGACTATGGTAAATTAACATACACCTATGTATACATATATAAACACAGAGGTCATCTTAAAATGTATGCATTTAGGATACTAAAAATAATTCTCACTTGGATCAGTCACCATTGGATACGGCGAGGACACCAACAAACTCATTCTGAAACTAGTAAATAAAAGATTATGCATGTATCCTACCTTTTCTGTATGGGCTACATTTCAGGATACCTAAACAGTTTAAAAAAAAAAAAAAAGGCAAACAAAAACCCTCCGGCAAACAAGCGCACAAGGCATGACAACATCAGAACACAGTTTCTGCAGCTCTGATACAAAATCCCCAGGCAGCCACCATCAATGCCTGCAAAAGCCACTAGATGGAAGGATCGCCACAGCATTTGGACAAATGATGAATGTGGCTGTCCCTTAGGGGGGAGGATATACCAACAGCAAGTATTCTTGCCCCCAAAGTTGAACCTCAGTCTAGCTGACTTCTAGCAACTAGTTTCAAAACTTACAAATTAAATGACATCACGTGATACGATCAGCCAAATTCAGAATGTGGGAAATTCTATAAGAGAAATAACAATTTCTTCAAGAGCATCAACAAAAGCTGTAATTCAAAAACAAAACTGAAATAGCGTAAAGCAAGCGTTAGAGATCTGCCAACCAACAGGTAAGAGGCTTAAAAAAAAAAACTGAGAAAATCAAACATTACCCAGCTTTATTAAAGATTTTATTTTATTTTTTTAAACATTTATTCATTTTTGAGAGACAGGGTGCAAGCAGAGGAGGGGCAGAGAGAGAGGGAGACCCAGAATCCGAAGCAGGCTCCAGGCTCTGAGCTGTCAGCACAGAGCCCAACGCGGGGCTCTGATCCACGAACCAGGAGATCAAGACCTGAGCCAAAGTCGGACGCTTAACCGACTGAGCCACCCAGGTATCCCTTAAAGATTTTAAATTACTTTTAATTATGTGAGACATGGTAAAGGTATTATGGTTATATTTCATACCTGTTAGGGACACATATTGAACTTTTACGGGTGAAACTTTATTATTATATGATGCCTGGGATTAGCTCTAAAATACTCCAGCAAAAAAAAAAAAAAAGTCTGGGGAAGAGGAAACAGGATAAACAAGGCCACGATGGTGACACAGGGTTCATTATCCAATTCTACTTTTATGTATACTTCAAATTTTCTAAAATAAAAAGTTTTTAAAAAGAACTGAAGAAAGGGGGCACCTGGGTGGCTCAGTCGGTTGAGCGTCCAACTTCGGCTCAGGTCATGATCTCACGGTCCATGGGTTCGAGCCCCACGTCAGGCTCTGTGCTGACAGCTCAGAGCCTGAAGCCTGTTTCACATTCTATGTCTCTCCCTCTCTCTGCCCCTCCCATGCTCATGCTCTGTCTTTGTCTCTTAATAATAAATTTAAAAAAAAA
Source organism: Panthera uncia (assembly GCF_023721935.1). Lineage (NCBI taxonomy): Eukaryota > Metazoa > Chordata > Mammalia > Carnivora > Felidae > Panthera > Panthera uncia. The sequence goes on along the minus strand of NC_064812.1, from coordinate 2,892,722 downwards.
AAAAAAAAGTAAAAAAAATAAAAAAAAAAAAAAAAAGAACTAAAGGAAACCTACCACACAGACTCACTAACAGCCAAGTGAAGCAGCACTGTAAATACAACGTTCTAACACATACCTCAAGTCCACACTCAGAAGATAGTATGTTCAACATGTAGAGTCAATTCGAACCAAGGGTTTTAATTCAGGAAAGGGGAAGCCAGAACAACATAAGCAGTATATACATGTTTACTGTGTATCTTAGACAAGCCAACCATAACTGAGAGAATCAAAATGGGGAAAAAAACACCAACATTTCCCACCCGTGCAGTGTTCCAGGAGATTGCCTTATTATACACATTATAGCACAGGCTACACTGGAAAACAGGAAAAAAATGTTCACATTAACTACTCAAGGAGGGACCCAGAATCAATATTACAGTTCGCCAAAGGTACAGCATACATGTCTCATCAAAATTTATCCTAGTGGATTCTTAGCGTTAATAACACGCAGGTTCAAATGCATCTGTGACTCTCTGGCTGCAGGCTCCACTGACTGGATAAGTCCTCCCAGAAGAAAGTCACCTCACCTGCTTATAAACAGGGTTATCTCATACTGGAGTCAGGGCTGACAGCCAGGGAGTCAAAGCCAAGATCCAGTCCTCAACTGGCTTCTGAAGCCCTATCTCAGATTCACTCTATGATTTGAAACCAAAAAAGGGGAATTATGTTGTTTTCAACACGCTGACCATCAATGTAATCTTAATTCTCAGTGTGTCCTTCTCCTTCAAGAGGAGGCCAAAACCTTTTTGAATTCAAGTCTTTTTTTTTTTTTTAAGTCTATTTATTTAGAGAGAGTGTGTGCACGTGCACGCACATAGCGGGGAGGGGCAGAGAGACAGAGAATCCCAAGCAGGCTCTGCGAGGCCAGTACGGGGCCGATGCAGGGCTTGATCCCGTGAACCATAAGATCATGACCTGATCAGAAACCAAGAGTCAGACGCTTAACCGACTGAGCCACCCCACCCAGGTGCCCCTAAACGCGTCTTTTTGTACAATCAACTGCAGGCAAACAGGGAGGAGAAGCAATGGACATTCTAATTTTTACGAATCCAAATCCCCTGAAGAGATCAACAGAAGACTTGTACAGATAAATTAACATTTACAGATAAGTGCACAGAGCAGTCACAAAGTCTACAAATGGCTAAAAGGTAAGCCTGGGGAGTGGAGAGGGAGCCCCACTGTGAAAGACGCCCCAACAAGACAAAGGGGCAATTGGTTGGCACCCATTTCGGCTGCAATGCCAACTGTGGGGACCCCTGCCTGTTGTCACATTCCAGGGACCTCAACTGACCTGAGGAACACATCAAAGCTTGATTCGCCTCAAAGCCTGTCTGTACCTAATCCCCAAACTGAAGCTGCTTAGTCTCTGCACACCTCCAAGAGCAAATGTAAACGAGCATCTCAAAGTTTATCCGTCCTTTGGAGCACCCGGGGGGCTCAGTCAGTTAAGCATCCAACTCTTGATTTGGGCTCAGGTCATGATCCCACGGTTCCAGCCCCATGTGAGGCTCTGCCCTAACCGAGCGGAGCCTGCTTGGGATTCTCTCCCTCTCTCTCTCTACCCCTCCCCCCACTAAAATAAACATAAAACAAAACAAAACAAAACAAAAAAACAGGTCAGTCCCACAGTCCACGCCCTTTAGTGTTCTACATTTTAAAAGGAGTACACTACCACACACCTGTGTGGTTCAGCTGGTCCTGCCCGACTTTGGCTCGGGTCATGATCTTGTGGTTCGTGGGTTCGAGCCCCACATCGGGCTCTGTGCTGACAGCTCAGAGCCTGGAGTCTGCTATGAATTCTGTGTCTCCCCCTCTCTCTCTGCCTCTCCCCCGCTCATGCTCTCTCTCTCTCTCAAAAATAAACATTAAAAATAATTTTTTTAATAAAAAAAAATTTTAAGTAGACAAAATTATGTCAAAACATTATACATAACATTTTCAACTTAAGTCCCACAAAAAGTTGAAATCTAAAACATCACCTGTACCTGCAGCCTTTACTCCACTATAGACGGTATTCTGGAGAGCATTTTTTTTTTAACTTCCTAGAAAGATAATCTTTTAGGAAAAAAAACTTTCAGTTAATTAAATAAAGCCATTATAATACAGACTACTACTCTTCTGGGATGCACTCTTTCCAGGCATCTTATAAAAAATGAGATTGTTCATTAAAGACAGGAAAACTAAACATCAGAAACAGATGGAAAGATAATTAACAGCAACAACGGAACACATTCAAATTCTGACCCTGGGGGATCCAGAAGACCTAATTATAACACAGAGGAACGCGGATCTCCTAGGATACAGGAGTTACTTACAAACATATATACACCTAACTTGTACATTTAAAAAAATCTATTTTATTTCCCATTAAGCGACTGGAAGGGAGAAGAAAAGCCAAGGAACTGCAAAAATATTTTAGAAGTATTTAAATCTCCTTCTTATAATCATTATTGCACACTTTTGTATTTACTTCCTGCAGAAACTGTCATTTAGTTTCGCTATGGTTTTAAGTATTTCCACACCTCATTTTGCTAAAAATAAAGCTATGAATGAATTTTTCTACATAAAGTGCATTTAAATTATTTCTGTTTTTTACTCCCAGTACATACGAAATCTGACTATGTTTACAGGGGGCTTAACGCACACTCCTTTCCTTGGCATCGTGAACCACCTTTGAGTACAGGAACCACCTTTGAGTACAGGAATTTCCCAATACATATTTCCCAAGCTTTTATGGAAATCAAATACTATCTTTAAGTAAATAACAGAAATGTGAATTAATCTAACAAGAGTAAGAGAACACAAAAATAACTGTAAAACGTAACTACACATTCCTAGTCCCAAAACCTATGAAGAACACTGAGACAGCTGTTTGCATGTGACCTCGAAGGTACAATCCACACTTAGTACAACATAACCTTTCCATGCAGCAGTTGACAGAAATGTCTCCCGCGGCTGCAAACTATACTCTGTGCAATCTCATTCTTCTATCCTTAAACCTGGCTGACCTCAACCTCATCTGGCTAGTTACCGAAGAAGACAACGCACTCCCCCCCCCCCGCCCCGTGCACATCTATCGCAATCTCCCCATACACACATTGCAAACAGAGGCCACTGGTCACCAAGTCCACAAACTGCAGCCAGGAAACAGCTCTGCCCTGCCATCTGGGTGACCTCCTGGCAGCAGCGGCAGGACGTCCCAAGAGGAAAAGAGCCATCGTGATTGCTGTGTTGACGCCATGCAAAAATCTGACCGTGCTTTTCACCCTCTTCTTGACAAAACCCACTCAGGAACTAAGTCCTTTTTTTTTTTTTTTTTTTTTTTTCCATAAAAAGGAACACATTGCCTTCCCTGAATAACTACCTGAATAAAAGTAAGGTGGAGAAAAAGGCGGGGGGGCGGGGGGCGGGTAGTTAAGGGCAAACCTAGAAAGGAGGATACATTTTCTTCAACTGTCTGAACAATCTTCCAGATGTACACACTAACAGAAAATGATCTTTACTGCCTAATAAATAAAAGTATATCCTAATCTTCAAATCTAAAGATTTACACTACAGATTAAAAGTCAAATTCAAAAATGCCAATGAATTTTTATTAAAACATCTTATATATTCACTAATTCAAAATTTTCAAGAAACTTGTAACAGAATTCACGGCAAAAGGAAGCACACAAGTGTGATTAAGGTTTGCCCGAATACCTAACTGCTGCTGACATATGTAAAGTTCAACTCGAGGCCTGATCAAGTCTCATCTGCCCTCAGTCCACCAAAGACGGCAAACTCAGGATCAAGAGTTTCCACATAAATGCAACAGGTAGCCTCCGCCAACACCGCAGGTCAAGAAGAGGGTGCCCGAATCCTCCCCCGTTAAGTTTTTTTTTTTTTTTAATTTTTTTTTTTTAACGTTTATTTATTTTTGAGACAGAGAGAGACAGAGCATGAACGGGGGAGGGCAGAGAGAGAGGGAGACACAGAATCGGAAGCAGGCTCCAGGCTCTGAGCCATCAGCCCAGAGCCCTACGCGGGGCTCGAACTCGCGGACCGTGAGATCGTGACCTGAGCTGAAGTCGGACGCTTAACCGACTGAGCCACCCAGGCACCCCTCCCCCATTAAGTTTTAAGTACCAATCTAGCCATAGGGCCCAGAAATCCCAGGCAGCCCCTCACTCTAGAGTATGTCCTAACCTAGGTCGTACCAAGGTTATGAACAAATGTCATACACATACCCAAACACCATTATTCTCCTGGGCTTTTTATTTCAAAGCAGCCATCACCAGTAGATAAAAAGTATGCAGTACGTACACACTCATTTATTTTGAGCAATGCGTGTACTGTCCTAGCATTAGCTATCGATGACAATCTCAAATTCACAAGTCAACAAAGGTATTTTGAAAGGGACAGATTTAGTTACTAAAATTTATGTCAAAAACTAGAAGAGCCAGAAACAATTCCAAATCTCTGTCCAATCATTTGAAAGATCACAGAGGAAAAAACGAACAGTACAGAGCCTGGGTCACTGCAGGAACTCAACTATGTGCTCAATGAATGAACAAATCCTCCCACATTTCCTCCTATTCACGTTCACGCATAACCGGGCCTGGCTAGGCTTCCCGCTCACATCCGCTAAGGCAGCACCAGCAGGGTGGGGGCGGGTAAGGCCCTGGAACAAATAAGCCTCTGCCTGGAGGTGGGACTGAGCGTTTTGTTGGTGACCAACAGCCCAGCACCTGGTAGCCTAGGCAAGCAATGCTACTTTCCGGTAACTATAATGCAGCCGAACGCACCACTTATCTTAGGCCAGTTTAATAACAAAATAACTAAAATGAAAGCTTTGCCGAAATATAGATTTCCCTCTGTCAAATGGAAATTACTCGCGATTTTCCAGATAGTAAAACCAGTGGCTAAACTAGTATCGAAACAAGTCAATTTCTGCCATTTCATTTTCCGGAAAACCGAGAAATACAGTATATGAACTGCATGGACTTCGAGACATCCACTTCAGCCATGAGGGAGGAACTAGAACGGAAAACAGCCCTCCATGGTAAACAAACAGAAGAGTGGACAAAATCCGTGAAAACACTTTCTTCAGATCTTGAGACAATGTGCGGTGCAGGCCCGCGAGCCTCAGCACCCCGCTCTGTCCAGCTGGGAGCAACCACGGCCCACAGCGCGGGAAGGGAATCCAAGTACAGGACCGCAACCTCGGCTGAGGAGAGGAAATTTCCAGTCTGGGGAAGCGGAGCGGCTGAGATTTGCAAGGCAGAGAATCAGAGGTGGAAAGTTATAGAAAACGAGTTTCAGAAACCTGCACAAAGACCAGAAGATATGGAAACGCATGTTTAGCCTGCTGAAAGAAACAACTGTCAACCTAAAAATCTACACACCCAGCAAAAGTTTCTTTCAAAATTAAAGATGCTTATCAAGAAAAGAACAGATAATCAAGACGTGATAGCCTCATACAACGAAATACAACTCAGCAATTACAAGGAACAGATTAGAGACATGCATAACATGGGTGAATCTCAACAATAATGTGCTAAAAAAAAAAAAAAAAAAAAAAAGCCTTACACAACCATGCATACAATATGATTCTGTTGACAGGAAATCCCAGGACAGGCAAGACCGATCTGAAGTAGGAAAATAAAACAGCAGTTGTCAGGGGTCGGGGTGAGGACGGCAGCAGGGACTAGGGCAGGAATGTGAGCACAGATGGGTGTGAGGGAACCTTAGGGGAAAATTACAGTGGTCTAGATTTTGATAAGTGGTGGGGTTGCCAAGATGACATTTCATGCAAAGGTGCATTAGTGACAACTCGGTGAATGTGCACCTGAGTTATATGCCACTGGCATATCAATTTTACACTAAAAGAAAAATCCCCTAAATGAAAAATGAACTCTAGTAAACAATACGCATGCTGAAATACACAGGGTGAAGTATCTGCAGTTGGTATCTGCAGTTCATTCGGAAATGCACCCTAGAAAATAAAACGGGTTACTATATAGAGGGATGGATAATTGGTGACTTACGTGATAAAGCAAGAACAGCAACACATTACAGGTAGAATCTAGGGGGTCTATGAGCAGACGGGTGTTAGCTATAAATTCTTGCAACTTTGTCGTTTGTTTGAAAATTATCATAATGAAATGTTGTATACAAAAATAAAGATTAATCTAGATTTCAGAGGGAAAAAATAAAAGACGAAAGGGAGCATGGGCCTCCCATACGGTTACGTGAAGATGATGGGGCGCAGACAGTTATAAAAAACAGACAAATTCATCCAGAACAACTCTCTGAAGGGACCAGAAGATGACCACGCAGGCAACAACAGGAGAAATTACTCTCAAAACTGCGCCTGCCTCTGGTCCAAACTGAGTGTTTGCGACTTTCCTGCCTGGTAAGCCCGTGAGCCCCAGCTCTGGCAGGACAGGACTGCAGCCTTACTGTACCATCACAATGTAGCAGGACGGTGGCTGTAAATCTAAGGGGGAAATTTTGGAAACGGGAAGGCTGCAAAATGCTGAGCTCCAAATGTGAATATAAATAAACACTGCCCAAAGCCCCGGCAGACAGTGGGACTAGGCAGGCACGCGCAGGAGAACCCAGGAGGCCCAGAGGCACGCACCAGAGCCAGCCTGCTGCTCCTCTGACTAAATGTGTCTCCCAACCCAGGGCGAGCTCTGGTGGCAGAAAGAAAAGTCTTCCTGGCATGAGGTCTCAGAAGAAATGGGGGCTGGTGGACCAATGGAAATTTAGAGGACGGATGCTGGAAGCAAGGGAACCCCAAGATAAAACCCCAAATCTGAGAATAAATTCTACCCCAACCTTTGACTGACCACCAAAATATAAAGGTACATGTGAGACCCCCCCCCAACACACACAGAGGCCCAAACTTAATAGAAAAGAAAAGAGAAGGGGGGGGAGGGGGAGGGGAGGGGAGGGGAGGGGAGGAATGGAGAGGGGAGGGGAGGGGAGGAAT
>NC_064812.1:2878370-2885697 GCF_023721935.1 Panthera uncia | reverse complement strand
GGAGAGGGGAGGGGAGGGGAGGAATGGAGAGGGGAGGGGAGGGGAGGGGAGGGGAGGGGAGAAGCAAGAAAGCAAGCAATGAACGCACTGGAAGCCAATAAAAGTGATCAGAGACCTCATCAACTCATCAGAATAAAACAAGCAAGCCTTCTGCACCCTGAGCACAGGTGTGCATGCGTGCGTGCATACACAGACAGCGCTGGGAAGCAGTACCACCTGGTAGCACGTGAACATGCCTGTCACGTAAACCTTCACCTCTAAATCCCATTTCCCACTAAAAGGAACCAGGGATACTTGGAGAAACGGCTGATTCCATGACGCGACAGAGAAACTACAAGAAACGCCACTGTACCAAAAGGAAGAAAAAGCTCAAAAATTAATAGGGACGTGTCAAAAAAATACAGGAGATGATCCTGGAGAAGGCCAAACCAGGGAGAAGTCTAGCATCGAAATGAATAATGAGTCAAGGATTATAAGCCACTGAGTCAAACGAGCATCCGTGAAGTTCTGACGGATGACATGAGTGAGTGAGCAAACAGAGGAGAGGAAACTCGTCCTGGCAGCTGGACACCAGCTGATAAACAAGAAGGGGCAGCGGCGTGAGAGAACCACGGCTGCACAACCAGCTCGCAAGAACTGTTTCAAGCAAGAACCACCAGTGGGTGACCGAACTATCGGTTTGAAAGTTCGAAAGGTCCCACAGCCTCAAATATGTCCCTACAGATTACTCATTAACCACAGAGGATAAATGCTCATTTTAGAGTAGAGACAGTAGGCAGATGCAATCCTCACCCGATCACCTAAGATCGGTAATTCTCAAGTTTCAGAATACATCAAAATCATTTTCAGGGTTTGTTGAAAACACAGCCTCAGACGCTAAGTTTCTGAATCAGCAGGTCAGGAGCAGCGTCCAAGACTCATCAGGCCTAACAAATTCCTGGGCGTTAACATCACCAATAACAGAACGAACTGGCACCATGTGCCATTCTGAGATGGACATGATGGCTATGAGAGAGGATATGGCCCTGAGAAAGGGACAACATCACTTTCCACAACAGTCTGACCCCCAAAATGCATAATCTGAATTTAATATGAGAAGACATCAAAGGAACTCAAAAGGAACCCTACGAAACAATTAGTTTACGTTCTTTAAAACTGTCAATGTCATGAAACCATATCCAGACTAAAAGGACTACAAAGACATCAGTAACTAAGACACGTGGACGCCTGGGTGGCTTGCTCGGTTGAGCATCCAAGTCTTGATTTCCGCCCAGGTCACGATCTCACAATTTGTGAGATCCAGCCCTGCATCAGGCTCTGCATTGATGGTGCAGAGCCTGCTCGGGATTCTCTGTCTCTCTCTCACTCTCTCTGCCCTTCCTGCACATTCTCTCTCTCAAAATAAATAAACTTTAAAAAGTTTTTAAATAAACAAATCATACCTGTAATTCTAGACTGGATCCTCTGTCGGGGTGAAAACTGCTAGAAACAACAGAGCAACTGGAAAACCGTGAACATGGATTGTACAGGAGATAAAATGGCAACATTAAATGTTATACTGATTATACTGCGGTTATGTAAAAAGTCCTTGTTCTTAGTAAATACTCAAGTATGTAAGGGTGAAAGGGCATTATGTCTGCAACTTACTCTCAAAGGGTTCAGTAAAAACTAAATGTGTGTGTGTGTGTGTGTGTGTGCGCGCGCGCGCGTGCGTGTGCTCACCCCTGTGCGTCTGTACCTATCCAGAGACAGAGAGGAGGAAGGAGGGAGGGGGGCACTGGTGGATCTAGGTGAAGGGTATTTGAAAGCGGACTACACCACTTCTCACGACTTCTCCCTAAAAGAAAACAAGGTTTAAGTGAACAAAAAGCCAAGGAACAGCAAAACAGAAAAGGTGGTGGTGGGAGGGCCTCCAGAGGCAGCCACCCACACAGCCCGACGCTGAGCACGAAGGCGGAAGTGGTGCCACCGCACACGGGGAATGACAGGCGCTCACACTGACGCTCCCCAGTCATCTAGAGAAGCTGAAACGGACTTTCACGTCTTTCAGTACATTTCGCTCACGAAGACCCTTTTGGATTAAGTGCCCTTTCGGAACACACAAGAAAACGAGCGTGGCTGAGTATTCTTAAACCTTCACGCTCCACACCTATTTTGGTTCTCTTCTGCACGTACCACTTTTCACACGACCAGTGAGTCACGCTGTAACCTACCAGGAGGCATTCTGTGTGGCGCGGACACCGTGCGTGGTATGGCGGCGGCAGACCGTTCGCGCTGGAACCGACACGGCACGAAGTGCCATCCCACGTCCCTGCGGCTACGCCGTGACACCTGCACCAGGGCTGCCACCTGGCTGGCAGCAGCTGGAAATGTCACCAGCCGTAAGAAGTGTCCCAGCACAGGTCCAACCCTTCAAAACGAGGGTTGTTAGCGCAGAGATTCCCGCAGCAAAACCCGGGGACGGAGTCAGACAATAAAACACGTGAGGGAGAACGATTCTCTCTCCCCTGTTCCCAAATGCAACTGTCAAGGAGGCTACGTATTTGCTGTGCAATCACCGTCTAAAGGGCACCATGCAGAGGCTGCAACGAACACGTCTGGGCACACCGATGTCACCGGGCACACTTACGTCACCAGAGACAGCACAGCGAGCCTCAAGAACACAGAGAGCACACGCAATAAAGAAACAAAAAAGCAGCTCAGGAAGGTCCTATCACAACTCTTACAACCACTGATTCTATTATTAGCAAACACTCCAATACCCACCCTCTGATCGTAAAATCATATGAAGACCTCATCATTTGAATTAATGGCCTTCTTATGCTCTGAAGTCAAACAAATTTTGATTTTTAAATGACAATTAAACATACACACAGTTTTCCACTTTAATCCCCCTGCCTGCCCACTGTTGCGGCTTGCCTAAAAAGGGTTTATTAGGAAAAAATGCTAAATAAGTGCTCTGCAGGACATCAAAAAGCACCACATAGTAAGGAATAATGAGCAATCCTCTTGCAAACTGTGAAGAGACTTGACTTACAATCACAAGGAAGCCTTAAGTTTAGTGAAGCCACCCTGAATTATCTTCTGTGTACATTCTTATTTCTAGCAGTTTAAAATATAATTGTACCCTACAATTAGAGCTGACTAAAGACAGAGCTGAAGACTATATAATTAAGTTTGTCGTGAATCAGAGAAAACATCTTTTATTAATTTTTAAAGCTGGTAAAACTATTTTTCTCCAAAGCTACAAGAGCTTGAACGCTATGGAAGGAATCCTAAAATAATTAAACTTTAAAAAGTCTCTTATGTTTTTATTTATATCTATAATATATAATCGTCTTACACAAAAACCACGTTTTATATAAACCCTTTAGGTCATGAAAAAATATAAAAATCAATCAAAGACTCCATGATTATACGTTTTCAGAAACAGTGTCTGTGCTAAAATCTATTTTACTTAAACCTCTAGGATACCTAATCCAGAAAAATAAAATTTAATCCACCGGAAAGAAAAAGCGAGCTCAAGTGTGTGTATAGGTGAGTACGCCTGTGTGTGTGTGTGTGTGTGTGTGTGTGTGTGTGTGTGTATAAGATCTACGTGTGTATATACATAAGTCACCTATTTTTTCTTTAAGCTTGGCTTACTGAGGAAAAATGTACATGCAGTAAAACATTCAGTTAGATGGGTTCTGACTAACACATTCGGGGTATAACCGCCCCCGGAAGGGAAGCTATGGCCTATTTCCATCACCTACCAAGTGCCCTCATGCCCTTTTGTGCTCAATCCTCTCTTCCCCTTGTCTCAGCCCAAAGCAGCCAGTGATCTGATGCGGTCTCATGGTTTTGGCTTTCCCCAAACGTTATCAGGGCGGAATCACAGTTGCATAGAGCTCTGTGCCTTCACGTCATAGATGCTGTGCAGATTCTCACCCTTTGTCTTGAAGATGTCAGTACTTAGCACCTTTCTGTTGCTGACCAGGATTCCACTGTGCGGGTGAACCCCAACCATTTACCACTTGATGGACATCTGAGCTGTTTTCCATTTTAAGCAAGTATGAATAGAGCCGCTACACACGTTCATATACAGGCCTTTGCGTAGACACCAATTTTCATTTCTCCTGGGTAAAGACCTCGGGGTAGAATTCCTGGGTTGTATGAGAAGCGGACGTTCAATTTTATAAGAAACTGCCAAGCTCTTTTCCAAAGCATTATAGTTACAACCCTCTGCTCTCCCACCAGCAAAGCATGATACAGTTGTAGCTATTCCACATCCTTGCAAGCGGGCACTGTCACCTTTTATTGTCTTGTTTCGTGCAAATGTGAGGCATTCTAGCGGGACTGCAATGCTACCTCGCTGTGGCTGTCGTGTGCGCGTCCCTGATGACTAACGATGGTGAGCATCTTCTGTGCTTATTGTGACCTACAGAAAAGGGACGAAATGTCTACTCAAATCTTTTGGCCATTTTTTCACGTGAATTTTTTGCTAAAACACCTACCTTTTTAGTAGACAGTTTATCAAAGAAGAAATGCAGGAAAGTTTGTCTATTTTGTTAAGTCACTTAGAATTCATTAGTAGACAAGAATCTAAACTGCTTCCTTGCCATCCCCACTCCCAATACCCTAGTGCCCCTCCAAATGTCTATGATATGCTAAGGCAGGTAGAAAGAAAAAAACATCCCCTCTGTCCCTTACTCAGGATGTACAAATCCCTGGAAAAGTTGCCTGTGTCCCTATTTTCACAAGTGTGTGATGAAAGCACATCGTTCCCTCAGTGTGAGCCAGGAACACCGACGAATGAGGACCACGTGCCATGGTCTGCAGAGACAACGCCAATGCATTCCCACATGGATATGTGGTTGACGCACGACAAAAAGGAAGTCCGCTCCTGAGGACAGTCTGCGGGCCATTCAGTAGGGGGCAGCACTCCCCACTCTTACATCCAGGGCCCGCACACAGGACTGTAAGGGACCGGGAGAGCCTGCCGCCACCGTGTGGAGCCTGGGGCGGACTCCTCAGAAGCTAGCTCCAGCCTCTGCTCTAGGACACCGGGACAGAAATCACTACCTTGCCAAGTTACTACAAAAAACTGAATAGGATTCATGGGGCACCTGGGTGGCCCAGCCGGTTAAAGCACCCGACTTCAGCTCAGGTCATGATCTCACGGTTTGTGAGTTCGAGCCCCACATCAGGCTCTGCGCTGATAGCTTGGAGCCTGGAGCCTGCTTCGGATTCTGTGTCTCCCTCTCTTTCTGCCCCTCCCCTGCTCATGCTATCTCTTAAAAATAAATAAATGTTAAAAAAAATTAAAAAAAAAAACTAAATACGATTCAAACACACAGTAACTGACACATAAATGGTAAATATCACGACTATGACGTATAATTCCTGAATCAGAAACGTACCCAGACTGGCAAGATGAAGGATGCACTTCACAAAGCTCTGGGTAAAAGGCTGAACTTGAGACACAGCAGACCCACTGCGCACGCAGGGTCCTGACCATCCATGAGCCGGCCAGGCATCGACAGAAAAGGTGTGGTAGCACATTTACATAAAAGGTGCCCTGGAGATGACAGTCATGAAAGGTATTTACAGACTTTCTTCCTTACAATTCTGCCTCAGCATTGCAAACTGAGCGACGCTTCCTTTCAAACGAAGCCAATCCAATCACTCTTGGTCCTGCACTATCTCACTGCCGATGGCTCATTTCCCCACAGGCTTCCAGAACTACGCCAAACAGTGAGGGCTGTGCTGGCACGTCTCAAGGATACCTCCCAACCCTCCCACCAGTCCAGCTAGACACACAGCGGCCACCCCTTCAATGTCCTGTGGTCACTCATCCTGCTCGCATAGTATTCAGTCCTGCATGACCAGTGGCTGGCTGCCTTTGTGACAGATATTCAATAAACAATTTTCCATGAACCATTTCATGAAATCAACAGCTTAAGGTTATCTCTTGGGGGCCCTTGGGTGGCTCAGTTGGTTAAGCATCCAACTTTGGCTCAGGTCATGATCTCGTGGTTTGTGGGTCTGAGCCCCACATCAGGCTCTGTGCTGACAGCTCGGAGCCTGGAGGCTGCTTCACATCCTGTCTCCCTCTCTCTTGGCCCCTCGCCAGCTTGCATGCTCTCTCTCTCAAAAATAAATAAACACTAAAAAAAAGACACTATCTCTTGGATTCAAGTGTCCTGCTATATCCTACACTCAAGTTTTAAGACATTAAAAATTTATGACAGGAGGGGCACATGGGTGGCTCTGTCGGTTAAGCATATGACTTCGGCTCAGGTCATGATCTCACAGTCCTTGAGTTCGAGCCCCTGATCGGGCTGTGTGCTGACGGCTCAGAGCCTACCGCCTACTTCGGATTCTGTGACTCCCTCTCCCTCTGCCCTTCCCCTGCTCACACTCTCTCTCTCAAAAATAAATAAATGTTAAAAAAAAAATTTTTTTTTTTTTTAGGGGCACCTGGGTGGCTCAGTCGGTTAAGCGTCCAACTTCAGCTCGGGTCATGATCTCATGGTTTGTGGGTCTGAGCTCCGCATCAGGCTCTGTGCTGACAGCTCGGTGCCTGGAGCCTGCTTCAGATTCTGTGTCTCCCTCTCTCTCTGCCCCTCCCCTGCTCATGCTCTGTCTCTGTCTCTCAAAAAATAAATAAATGTTAAAAAGTTTTTAATTAAAAAAACCTTTTTTTAAATAAAAAAGAAAATTTATGACAGGAGCACCTGGCTGGCTTGGTCGCTGGAGCACATGACTCTTGATCTTGGGGTTGTGAGTTTGAGCCCCACACTGGGTGTAGAAACTACTCAAAAAATATAATCTTTAAAAAAAAAATAAGAAATGAAACATTCATGACAGATGCTGAACAATCTGAATGTCCCATTTCCCAAGAAAACCTCTTTAAAATTCTTCGAGGAAGAGTCTATAATACAACTGACCTAGCAAGGCGCCACAACACAGGCTTTTTTTTTTTTTTTTTAATTTTTTTTTTTTCAACGTTTTTTATTTATTTTTGGGACAGAGAGAGACAGAGCATGAATGAGGGAGGGGCAGAGAGAGAGGGAGACACAGAATCGGAAACAGGCTCCAGGCTCCGAGCCATCAGCCCAGAGCCTGACGCGGGGCTCGAACTCACAGACTGTGAGATCGTGACCTGGCTGAAGTCGGACGCTTAACCGACTGCGCCACCCAGGCGCCCCCACAGGCTTTTTAAGTTAACAAATCTCATCCAGCTCTGCTTATTCCGACTCTCTCCGCCAAGAATGTCCTTCCCCAACTACTGCCAACCCTTCTCACCCCTGCTCCCTCAGGAAGACATGGTGCCCTCCCTCCC
>NC_064812.1:2848225-2877970 GCF_023721935.1 Panthera uncia | reverse complement strand
GGGGGAGGGGGAGGGGGAGGGGGAGGGGGAGGGAGAGGGAGAGGGAGAGGGAGAGGGAGAGGGAGAGACAATTCCGAGCAGGCTCTGAGCTGACAGCAGGGCTTGAACCCACGAATTGTGAGATCATGACCTGAGCTAAGATCAAGCATCAGAGCTTAGGGCACCTGGGTGGCTCAGTTGGTTGAGCGTCTGACTTCGGCTCAGGTCACGATCTCACAGTTTGTGGGTCTGAGCCCTGTGTCGGGCTCTGTGCTGACAGCTCGGAGCCTGGAGCCTGCATCAGATTCTGTGTCTCCCTCTCTCTCTGCCCCTCCCCACCTGCACTCCATCTCTGTCTCTCAAAAATAAATAAATGTTAAAAAAAAAAAAAAAGAGTTGGACGCTTAAACAACTGAGCCACCCAGGCGCCCCCGAATCACCATTTTCTACCTGGTCGCATCCATTCCTGCCAGATCTGCCCTGTGTCCTCAACCCTGGTACCATTTCTAGCAGGCCAAGAGAGTGACCTGTCCCTCACGGAAGGAAGCAGATGTCCCTGGGGGTGAAGACAGAAGTAATATGCTTGAGTACATGGAAAATGTTATTAAGAGCTCTGGCTTCCTTATAAAGCTGTCAGAGTGAGAACTCTTAAGAATGTCAAGAAAACAGGAAAAAAAAAAGTGGCAACTCTAAGTTCAAGAAAACGGAAAACCAAAGCCGAACAAAAAGGAAATGGAATCATGTTACATTAACTGGCTCAGTAGTGAGCAACATTAACAAAGTCAAAACAATTAACCAAAATGTGGATCTAAACAAACATTGTGACAGAACTCTGAGGGGAAGGAAGAAAGGAGTCCAAAATGTAAGTTTTTCTAAAGCCGACGCACGATGGCGCCTGACCCCGCACACACGAGGCTGAGGATCGGGGGTGTAAACACCCGAAGCAGCAGCGAGGCACGATTACACGCACCCGTGGGAGGCGGACGTGGAGGGCGGGGCAGGGCCCTGGGGTCTGCGTTCACCTTCAACACTGCTCTGGACACATGCACGTGCCACCCTTGGACAAAGCGGAATTTCTAGTTAAGAAAAGGAAACAATCTCTAATGGAAGCATTTCAGGCAGGACAAGTGTTTTCCTAGAACTTTTAAACCACTACTCTGTTCCCCCTTGAACAGTCTCTTGGGACACTGCGAGTGCCGGTCCCCACGCCCCCAAGAGGCAGGGCGGCGAGGGCGGCGCACGTGGCCTGACACCTGGCGCCACGCCCACCGGCCACAAGCGTGGAGAAAGCTGCTGTCAGCTCTGCACCTGACCTGAGAACACCACCACGTCCCTCGAGGACGTGTCTGGGCTGGGCTGCTCGGCACCCAGACGGGTGGGTAAGCGTGAGGGTGACCGTGCACCCTGGACCTCAGTCACCCGCACGCAATCCGTCTCGCTACTCTCTCCAGCTTCAAACCACCATCCTGGCAGGCATTCCGTCTCACCACTCCCCCTAACCGCTCTGGGCGCCGCCGGAGAGCCCCCAAGTCACCAAACCCAAAGGTCAAGCCCCAACCCTCATCTGGACCTTTCCCGACACTTCACAGAGGTGATCACATCCTGTCCCGGAACGTTCGCTTCCCCTCTTCCCACGGCGCCAGCGCTTCCGGTTTTCCTGACACCCGCTGGGAGCCCACCACGGCTCCCCCTGGTCCTGGGCTCAGCCCTCCCGCCGCCCCCTCCTCCCTGTGCTCACCCGCTCCGCGACCAGAGCGCCACTCCCAGCTCGGATGCCCACTCACAACTGCCCCCGTGACAGCCCTCCCGGGATCCCTGCGGGCCGCAAACCCAGAGTGCCCACGAGCCAGTCCGCCTCTGCCCCTCTAAACCGAGTTCCGCCCGTGGCGGCCCAGAGCCTTGGAGCCGACTCAACTCCTCCCTCGCTCCTCACACCCCTCATCCAATCTGTCGGCAGATCCTGCCGGTTCTACCTTCAAGATCCACCCGGGGCCCGACTGCTTCTCACCACCCCCGGTCTCCCTACCCCGGTCCAAGCCTCCGCACTCGGTTCCCTCCACAGCCTCCGGCTCTCCTCGGCTCGGCCCCCCCACCCCGCCTCCCCGTGTCTACTCCCAACATGCCGGCTTTTCAAACCTCAGTCGCATCCCCAGGCTGAACACCGACTGACAGCTGCCCTCCACAGCCCACCACCGGCACTGCCTGATGCTACGGACACTCTGTTGGATAAACGGCCACAGAACCTCAGGGTTCAATCTATGTCAATTGTTCTCAGCTGTCCTGATGCTACAAGAGCTGTCTTTATTCACAGAATGGGGGTTTGCAGAATGGGTCTGTGCTCTCTGGGCGGCCTTCCTTTCCATCAACCGCCTCCCCACACCCCATTAACCCTGAACATAACGTCCATACACACAACCAGCAATTCCACTCCTCTGAAAACCTGTCCTTGCTTTCCTAGAATTCCGATTGGAAAACACCTCCAACCCAAGTTTGTGCCTCCTAACACAACACCCGACAACGACGCAAGAACCGAGAACCCGATCCATCCTACAGGGGCTCCAGGGGACCACGGCGCTCAGGTAAATCAAGGGACCCGCATCTCAGCACATCGTGAAGTTTACGCCGTGCAAAGCCAGGCTTACTCGTGCGGCCTCACCATTTGTCCAGAATTGGGGGAAACAACTATAGGAAGACTGGTTAGAAGGTAATTTTCCCGGATTTACATATTTTCAAACAGGGGGAGGAGAGCACCAAACCAGAAGCAGCAGATTACGTCCTGAGGCCCAAGGTCCAGTGAGCCATGAACTGGCTCCTGGTTCGTTGCCTCCCCCTCCCCTGTCACTGCACATCACATTAAGGAGCAAAGTTTCGTGTCGTTTGTCCAAAATAGTGCCTCCCCATGAAACGGTCCCGTGCTCTAGCACAACGAAATATTTTTAACAGCTAATGAACCTGATATTCTCTTTCTTATTTAAATCTAGTAGGAAAAGAGAACTTATTATGTGGCAAGCATTAAATATTCCTTCATCCAGCATTTAGTGAAAACCATGTGTGGGTTAAGCAGAAAAGATGCCAGATGAAATAACAAAATCTTTGCCCTTAAAGACTCAGAAACACAGACTCGCACCCAAATAAATATAAACGCACTGTCATAGGAAGAAACACAGACTATGGAGGGGGCTGGGGGGCCAACGGCAGATGTAAGGAGCCGGGCGTGGCCCTCCCCACACTGTCCCCTAAGGGCACCGGCACACAGAGCAAGCACCTCTCGCAGCCAAGAAAAAAGGGTAGGAAGGCCTTACTTGGAAACTGAAACTGCATGACCTCATTTCCCTCCCGAAACACCTAATCCTCCCAGAGACAAAAGTGAGTCTGGAGGAGAAACGGGAACAAAGAAGGAAAGCGAACTGACCCCCAGGAGGAAATGGAAAAATGATCCAGGGCCCGGCCCTGAACCATCGAAGACAAAGATACTGCCCACAGTCAAGTTCAACATAGTTAGAAATCATCATGGATTCTGAATCCATGAAGTCTGCATTCAGGAGGCTTTTACCAAGGCAACATGTCAGTAAAACAAAATGCTCATGAGAGATTTACGACTCTTTACCACCTGTCTGTCCTCGCTCCACCACTGGACCCACCAGAACATAAGACAAACGGGGACAGAATCTCAACCCTGCAACTTCCCAACTACGGAGAGAGCGCACAAGAAACACCAAGGCTACAAATGACAAACAGCCCAATTTCTGGGGCTGTTTCCCTCTCACTCCTGCGGGGGAAACACCACCAAATATGAATCGCTGACATGTGTGACTGCGGAGCACATTACACATTTCTTACAGCGTGTCTGCCACAACCCCGGGAGAGAGGTCCCTTTGTCGGCGAGAGCAAGGTGCAGGCAGTCAGGAAGAGTGAGCGGAGACGAGAAAGCTGGGTCTCGGTGGTTAGCCAAGAGTCGGCAGGAACCCAGAGCCCATGAGAATAAGACGCGACTGAACAGCACGTGCTCCGAAGTCGGGCCGAGTCCGCCTCCCGGCCTTGCTGGTTTACTAAAGTAACCCCTGACCTGTTCCGGTTAGGCAAACGTGAAACAGGGGCGACGGGTGGCCTCACTCACGGGGCTGTGGGGAGACCCGCTCAGTAGGTGGAGCTCAGAGCGTCTCGGCCGTCGCTACTGTCGTTCCTATCACCGCTGACAGCACCGCGGCCCTGCCTGCCTCTCTCCGCACAGAACAACTTCCACTTCTTCCCTCACGTCACACACTCTGCAAAATCAACTCGCTTTTATTTGTTTCTAGTGTATGCCAAAGAAACCCTGAGACAGGTGGAAGAAAAATCAGGACAAAAAACCAAGACCCAACAAGAGAATTATACTCACAGTTCTGAAGGCCACGGTAACTGTGAAGAAGTCAATCAGCGATTTAAAGAAAATCTCCTAGTTTCTCCTTCCTCTTTCCATAGTCGTCAGAGAACCTGACAAGGAGAGACAACACACGTATAGAAAACCGCCCTTCTTTCACTTTTTCAAAGCTCCGCTGAGCTCACCAGCCCAGCCAGTTCCCCACACCACCCCCTAGCCCCCCCACCCTGCACCGGGCGAGACCTGGCACGAGGGGTAAAAACGGCACCAGGTCCCTGTCTCCAAACCTACCTTCTAGTTAAGGAAACACACGCGAAGCAGCTGAAAATTGCTAATACGTGTCAAAACCATAAATTAACAGTGTGTACAGTTAGCTGGTGAGTGCAGGGTATAACGACAGCATACACATCCATTTCACCCCCTCCTACTAAAATCGTACTAAAAACATACTTTTAAAAATGTTTTCCACAGCACGGGGAGAACTAAAAGGAGAAAGAGGCCAAACTATTGGAGGCTCTGAGAAAATCTTCTAACATGGAAGACCGAGACCCAAAAAACAGAATAAAGAAGAAACCTGGAAGAAACAGAAACTATAAAAGACGAGAAGTGTGGTAAATGCGCCAGCAGGCCCGAGGGAGCCAGATCCTCCTTCAGCAGCGGACACAGGGAGAACCGAGTCCCTCTACACGGCAGGAGCCTAGAACTCGGGCCTAGCAGCACCAGCGCGGGCAGAGCGGGGGGAAGGAAGAAGGCACGGCCCCAAACGCAGAGGACTCAGGGAAGGCCGCTGAAGCTGCAATCTCGACGCCAGGCACCACGTGGCTCTCCCTCCGACAGAAGACGGGGGTCATTCCCTGGAAAAAGCAGAGCGTCCGTGGACCGAAGTCACCCTGCGCGGCTGCACTAAACAGAGGTGGAGTTAATCGCGGCGCACGCACACAGTCAGTGGTGACTTCTCCGGCTGCCCTGCCACAGCACGCACGTGCAGGCTCACACTTGGCTCCCAGATTCCCAAGTGAGAATTCCGCAAGAAAGACACTGGAGAAGATTTCTGTGGAATCTGATCAGCCCGAGAAGATAGATCTGAAGATACTACCACTGGGGACCCCTAACAAATGGCCCACTTCAGCAATATCCTGAAGTCAAAGGGCCCCACCTTTGTCCCTTGTCAGACAGGAGAGGGAAGGAAACAACCTGAAAGAAACAGAGACTACACGAACTATCAACAATCTAGGGGTAAGACGACACTGCAATCAATAAACAAAAATAGGATGCTCTTTTAAAAGAACAGGAAAAGAGCCCTTGGAAATCTAAGGAATCTTTCTGAAACCAGAAATAATAAACTAAAAAAAAGGTTAAGTCAAATTGAAATCATCTCCCTAAAAAGAGAGTAAAAAGACAGAGAGAGAAAGAGAGAGAGGAGAAGCAAAGGAAGGAAATAAATAATGAGAAAAAGGTATTAAGAAAATCACAACCTTTGTCCAGAAGAGCCAACTTCTGGATAATAAGACTTCCAGAAAGACAAAATAAGAAAACAAAAGGGAGGAAAACCTCAGCACAATAATGCCAAAAAGTCTTCCCAGAACTGAATACCAGTTGCCAGAATGAAGGGACTCGCTGAATATGCAGAACAGTAGATGAAAACGGACCCACACAAAGTATACCATCATGACATTTCAAAACACTTGGACAAATTTTAAAACTCCTACGAGCTTCTAAAGATGGGAGGGGAAAAACATTACATACAAAGAATAAATGAGAACAGCTTCTGAATTCAAAAACAGTAACATGGAAACAAGAAGGCAAGGGGGCAATCTTTGAATTTATGAGCAAAAATGAACGCCACTACAGAACTCTACACCCAGCCAGACTCTCAGTCAAGTTTCAATCACACAAGGTCCCACACAGTCGATCTCCTAAGCATCCTGTGTCAGAAAGCCACTGAAGACAGTCTTCCAGCAAAATGGGAGCTTCAACAAAAAGTGAGGAGGGCATGAGCTTCCATGAAGAAGGGGAAAGGGAGCCCCCAGGATGACGATGAGGGGAGATTCCAGAATGGTGAGGGAGAGGGGGAAGCAAGTCCAGGTTGGTATAGTGCTGCTCAAAAGGAGGGAACGCTGAAGGCTGTCTTCACCTTGCCCAAGGACACTGCACCATCTTTTTACATGTAATTTTTTGTAACGTTCATTTATTTTGGAGAGAGAGAGAGACAGAGTGCAAGTGGGGGAAGAGCAGAGAGAGAGGGAGACACAGAATCCGAAGCAGCTCCAGGCTCCAAGCTGTCAGCACACAGCCCAACGTGGGGCTCAAACCCATGAACCGCAAGACCACGACCTGAGCCGAAGTCAGACACTTAACCGACTGAGCCACCCAGTTGCCCCAACGGTACCATCTTTTTAAAGTGATTAACACCTACGGGTGCCTGGGTGGCTCAGTCGGTTAAATGTCTGACTCTCGATTTCAGCTGGGGTCAGGATCTCATGGTTTCATGAGTTCGAGCCCCACATCAGGCTCTGGGCTGATGTGCGGAGCCTGCTTGGGATTGATTCTCTCTCTCTCTCTCTCTCTCTCTCTCTCTCTCTCTCCCCCCCTCTGTTTCTACCTCTCCCCTGCTCATGCTGTCTCTCTCTCTCAAAATAAATAAACTAAAAAATAAATAAATCAAGTGGTTGACTCCTAGATGACATATTCTACCCAAATGAGGAAGTCAGTGAAGAAGGACAAAGCAACAGTTGCCACAAACATAAAATCCAAGTTTGGAGAAAAGCCTAAAGATGAGAACAAAGGAACCAGGGACAACACAAGAAAAGGCCTAAGGAGCAACCAGCTCAGAAGAGAAGAGAGCGAGCTCTCTAGGACATCGTCTCCCAGAAATAAGACGTGAACAAAATCTGGGTCTATAGGACAATGTGGAAACACTACTAAGAAGCTACTGGGAAGTATGGGGAAAATAAGCAACAGGGCATCAAAGGCTTAAGAATGTGGGCAGCTGAACAAAGACAGATGGGCACCATACCACCCCGCGCACACCTCTGCCACAGAGGGGGCTGACCCACGGTACCACCAGCACCAACTGACTTGTCTCCCCTCCCTCGGCTGGAAAGACCTTCCGGAGAGGACCACTTCTCATCTGGCTGTTGCTTTTCAGAGCCCAACACGATGCCTGCTGTAAGAGTACACACAACAGCACTTATCACATACTGAGCGTCTTCCATGCATACCTGCTACCCTTCTAGAGATTTCTTTGACTTCTAGAGAGCTAGAAATCAAAGACATACGGCCTTTGCTAACCTTTAGAGTTTCAACTCCGCCCTGCCCCCCGAGAAAACAAATATTTGTCCTATACCCGCATTCTTCCCAAAAGATGAAAAAGTTTTGTAAGCCCTGAATGAACTTAACAGTCCAGCTATCCCCAATGGAACCCAAGACCCGAGGGTACTTTTCTGACATTACATGCGCCGTGTGATGTGAAAACAGTGCCAGCCTGGACACTAGGACACCTGGTTTCTGGAACTTTAGAATTCTTACTTTTGAACAAGGGAAAATCCCAACTCCTTGATATGACTGATCCCTGACAGTCCCTGACTGATCAAGCCCAGTCTCTCACTTGATCTCCCATGAATCCCATAAAGTTAAGCCATTCGCAATTTACAGAACCACCTGTGGCCTCTCTCACACTTCCACCGGACCCCTTCACCCCCCTCTACCCGATCCTCCTCCCCTGGCTCACCCTGGCCCAAGCCGTGCCCCGCCCCCAGGTGAGATGCCTCTCTCCTGCACCCCCTCAGCACTCCTTCGTGGGACACGGGCATCTGCGGAGTGACTGACACACGTCACACACTACACCGAGCACTGGGTGACATGGCGATGCACAAGAGAGACACGACCCTGCCTCGAAGGACTCCCGTGGTGCAGCTTCCTGTTCAACACAGTAGAGCGGATGTTAAATCTCACCTGTCAGAGTCTTCCTCCACCCAAACAGCAAGATTCTGGGCACGATGACGGCCTTTTTTAGCTCTGCAGCCTGAGGACATGCATCTCAGATAAATAATTTAAGCACTATTAAATACAGCAAAGTGAGGGTCAAGAAAGCCCCAGTGGCTGCAGCAGGTTAAGTAACATTCGCTTTTTAGACTAAAGTCCTTTTTTTATTGCCTTTTTCTTTTTTTTTTGGGGGGGGGGGGCCTCTTTGCTGTTAGGACTATAATCCTAAAAATGTCATTCATGGAAATCTTGCAAGTCAGCTGGAGCTGGCTTTCTTCTCCTTGCTAAGTACAAAGGCAGGACGGCCCGATTCCTCCCACGTCCTCCCGTACAAGTAACAGCAGAGACTGGACCAAACACCCAATCATGTCTGCAGAAGCAGTAAACCTGTACTTGATGCACGAAGGCCTAATGATGAATAACTGAACATATACGCTGGCTTGCAGTGCCTTCTAGTTGCCTTTTGCTTCCTGTTGTATTTTAGGAGAATTCAAGCAAACAGCCGCACTGCACTTCATCAGCACTCGGCCTCCTGCCTGCCTGCTACCTGCGCAGCGGGTGGGACCTGACGGCAGGGCCACATCCAGCACTCCTACGTACTGTACAACTTGGTCTTTGTTGAGAATTTGCATCTATGCTTTTTAACTACGGAACTGATAAAACATAAGCATAAAAACGTGAAATTGTTCCGACAGGGCAGAAAACTAGATATTTCCCAAACTAGTATACTTAAAATGCTTAAATTCTCTTGCCCCAGGCACAGAAAAATTAAACTTGGCTCATTATACAATGAAACATATTGTCAGTTCCTTGATGATATTTCTAAGATGGATACTCTCTACCTTTTTGGCCTGAGTGGGTACATTTAAGATACCTCTACAGAGATGCCTGGGGGGCGCCCGGATTGCTCAGAGATGCTTGGGCTGGTCTGAACTCTCTTCCCTTCTAACATGCAAACTAAGATTCCCACCAGCCGCAGCACACTCTGACTCTGCGCTTCCTTAGCACATATCAGACTTCCCATCGACACCTGCTTACAGTGCTTTCATTTCGGTGCGCAGTCCAACCTGGACAGTCCCTGAGGCCGCCTCTCACTCGCCCTGACAACAGGGACGGCGGCGTCTGTGGAGGGGGTGGGGTCACGGCTCTCTGCCAAGTGCTTCACAAGCACCAGCTCCTTTTTTTATTTTTTAATGTTTATTTATTTTTGAGAGAGAGACAGAGTGCAAGCAAGGGAGGGGCAGAGAGAGGGAGACACAGAATCGGAAGCAGGCTCCAGGCTCTGAGCTGTCCGCACAGAGCCCGACGCGGGGCTCAAACCCACAAACCGTGAGATCATGACCCGAGCTAAAATCTGATGCTCAACCGACTGAGCCACCCAGGCGCCCCATAAGCACCAGCTCCTTGATCCTCACGGCCCTCACGGGTTACTACTCTTTTCCCATTTTACGTACGAGAAAACAAACTCCAAAAAAAGTTAAGAAGTTTTCCAAGGTCACACAGCAAACAAGGGAGAGACCAGGCATTCAAATACCTGCTTATTAGCACTCTTAGGACCATGATGCTAGGGACGAGGTGGGGGGGGTGGTCAGCTGGTTAAGCATCCGACTCTTGATTTCGGCTTAGGTCATGATCTCATGGTCATGGGACAGAGCACCATGTCAGATTCTCTCTCTCTCAAGATTCTCTCTCTCCTCCCTACCCCCACTGCCCCTTCCCCACTTGCTCTCCACTCCCCCCAAAAAAAATCTTGATGCTGCTCTGGCTTCCCAAGTTAACCAGATATTATCACTGTTATTATCACTGGACGCGGTTTGGGCTTTCCAAACCAAACATGACAGGAAAGTTGTAAAGTAAAGTTGAGTAACATTCAACATGACCTATTGACAAATTATTAGATATCTGGTTTAAAGCAAGCATGTAGGCTGAGCCCCTGGCAAAGGAATGGTCTGTGATGCTAGCTGCCAAATAAAGCCCAAGTCCACTATTTCTTAATGTGTAACATCCTAACAATTTAAATCGTTTGTGAAGGTCTCTAACTTACAAGCTATACAACCACTTCACACAGGTGTCCCTTCCTCTAAGTTCAGTCTAGCGACAGCTTCTGCACTCTGACAAGCCGTAACCTGTGTTCTGAAAGGACACAGGTCAGAAGTAACTTTCTGGAAAACCAAAGACCTATAAAGAACGTGAACACGATTATGAGAATGATCAGGGCAGACAAAAGCTTCTTTTTGCCTCAAAATAATTTTCTAGCCAAACACATTCTACTACGAGACTGTGGAGCAGCTCAAAGGTCATAGGTCATAGGTCACCACATCCCCTTCATCTCTGTGCCAGTGCGTGGGACGGGGTCTGCCATCCAAGAGGTCGTAAGCTACTGACAACACGAATACGTTAAGGGAAGAGAAGAGGCAAGGTTGCTCCTTTCTGAAAAGCCAGTATTAGCCAGAGCAACAACCACTGCCTGTCGTACACGCAGAGTAAACGCTGAATAGAAACTGCTTCCGCTTCTTAGACACGCTGGACAAACTCAGGAGGGAACGATTAAGATCGGCTTTTAAATTCCCACAGCAGAAACAGCTACATTGTTAGGAACGGTATTTGCTGAACCTTGGGCTGATTCTTCCCTAAAAAGCGATTATTACTAGGACTGGCCAGATACCAAGAGCCACGGTACATCACATTTATAAAAGAGTTACGATAATCTCTACCTAACAGACAAAGAGATTCAGGGCTTGAGTAACTGGGTGAACACGCAGGAAACGAGGACCCAACCTGAAATTCAAAGCACACCTGTCCAGCACCCATTCTTAACCAGCCTTCTAGTCTACACTACACGTGATGTCCCCAGAAATCCTACTGTACAAAAGCTTAAACATATGAAAAGAAATCACCATTCTACTCAAATTAATTAACAGGCACAGTTAATATATTCAAAACAAGGCAACCCTTCATACGCACAAGAACCAACAGCTACGGACCGTGAGCCAAATTCAAGAAGTACTTAGAAGGAAATCTGCTGCAGGGCCTGGGAGTGGTGGCTGATCATGAGAGGCAGTCCTCTGGGCATCTGACAGAATCCAGCTGAAACTGGAGATCGTTACCTGTGTGATGGGAACGGTCTGCAAAGCAAAGGGTCCCAGATCTAGGGAAGGAAGAGCGAGGGAGCAACCAGAAACCCTGGACAGAGTAACTGCAGAAACCACCTGATGACTCTGAAAAGTGAACTGTAGCAGGAAGGCAGGCTAGGCTGGAACTCAAACCAGCAGATTTAAATATGACGTAGAGTCTCCTAACAGGATACCCTAAATGTGGAGGGCACACCCCAAACTTATCCAGCATAGGAAGAGCCAGGAAAACAATTCCCACGGGAAAAGAAAATCAAGACAAGCCAATACCATGATGAAACAAATGTCAGAATAGCCCATAAGGACTTGAAAACAGCTACTGTACCAATAAGTCTACAAACAAGCACACATAACATACATGATATCACAAAATCACAAAATCTTCTTTTCCTTCTATCTCTTAAACCCACTGACTTTGGCCCCCACCACTCCACGGAAAGTTCTCCGTCCGAGACTACAAATAACCACTGCACTGCTCAACCCAATCACTACTATTCAGGTCTCGACCTTTCGGCAGCAACTGGCAAGAACTGATCTCCCACGCCCCGTCTCGTGATTTTCCTCTTACCTCACAGATGCTCTCCCCTCATCTTCAAACCAGGTGATTCCAGACTGTCCCAAGGCTCTGTCCTTTCTCCTCTTAGCCATGCTTACCTCCCTGCTAAGCTCACTTCAAATGCTGTTTCTATGCTAACAACCTTAAAACTTGTATCTCTAGCTCAGACCAGCTGTCCCACTGTTGTGCTGGACCGACTGTTGCCAACACCACATCATGGACACCACCTCTGCCTTCTGTGCATCAGTGAGGAGAGGGCAGAGCTACATTTCCCTAAACCCCTGCCTGATACAACTCAGGGTCGGAGTTAAATAGTAAGAGGCAAGATTGGCAAAATGAAAAAAAAAATTTACTCTCTGCCAGCACTCCCACCAGTAGTGATGGATTCCGATTCCCTGTATTGAGAAATATCTAGCAGGGTGCCTGGGTGGCTGAGTCAGTGGAGCGCCCAACTCTTGATTTCGGCTCTGGTCATGATCTCACGGTTGTGAGATCAAGCCCCACATCAGGCTCTGTGCTGGCAGTGCGGAGCCTGCTTGAGATTCTCTCTCTCTCTCTCTCTCTCTCTCTCTGCCCCTTCCCCACTCACTTGCTCTCTCTCTCTCTCTCTCTCAAAATAAATAAATGTGAAAGAAAGAAAGAAAGAAAGAAAAGAAAAAGAAACATCTAGAGTGGCTTGTGTTTTCGTGACCAAACCCTGCAGGTACAGCCTATGCTGGGACCAGCTTCTAGGTCACTTGGAGAAGCGGAACACCACCAGAGAGAACTGAATAGAACATCCAACACCCCAAAGCTCAGGTGCTGACTGACCTTCCCCCTCTACAAACCTTCTTACACAGTCTTCTCTGTTCACAACGCCCTCCTTCCAACTGCTGAGGCTGCAAACAAAGGATGTCATCCCCATCTCTTCTCTTCCTCCCACATTCGGCATCCAGTCTGCTCAGCAAATCATGCTGGTTCTTCCCACAAAACTGGCCCGGACACTGTCCCCTTGCCATCAGGCTCACCAACACCATTCAGACGTGAGCCACCATCATCACCCACTCCCAACGACTACAGCACCACAGGACAGGCCTCCTTGCTCCCCACTTTGCCACCCTAGTGCATACGCTCAGCGCGGCGGGCCGATTCCAAATCTAACTCAGATGGCGTCACTTCCCTGCTCAAAACCCTAAACGGTCTCTCTGTTTACATGGATGACAAGGAGTTCGTTAAATCACGTTTGGCTGAACAGTGGAGGAAATGTGTTGAGGAAAAGTAAACTTGTTTACAACTACTAGCCTTCCAGAAGAACAGTTGCTCAGACATGAGGACATCAGAGTAACACGGACAGTTAAGGAACGAGGCACATGACTGAGCTGATTCCCTTGGTCGCTGCTGAGTCAACAGGTGTTACCCATATTGCCCGGCTGTTCATTCAAGGAGTCAATGTGACTGAAGAATTGGCCTCTAAGAATAGTCTGTGTGGAGCTGCTGGTGAGAATATTTTCAGAGAGATTGAGAAAACACCAATTTCATACAACCTGAAGAGGAATCTGCCAAGATGTGTTACAAGTGATGATGGTAAAAATCCATGTAGAACAAAAGGTTTACCTGGAAAATCTACAAAGAGTATGAAAACATAAGTTGCTTAAAGCATTTAAACACGCTTACTTAAACTATCGTTCTTCAATGTATTATTCACCAGCAGGTGCTTTGTGGAAAGTATTTTCATCTACCACGTGTCGCTGAACCAGTAGTATCAATAGCAAACTTCATCACAATATCCTGACGTGTCCTACAGACAGCAGTTCGATGATTTGTGGGAGAGCTTTACTTACGTCAGAGCCAAGATGCAATCTTTCTGAACAAAAAGACCCTCCTTATTACCACAGCTTTGGAAATCAGCTTTTGCTCACACTTGTTAACATTTCTCAATGAACTCAACCTAAATTTACAAGGCACAACAGCGCTTACACAAGGGACTTCCATAGTGAAGTCATTTCAGCGACCACAAACATCTCAATCACAAGTAACGTCCCGTGGAATAACACACTTCCCATGCCATCAAAAGTTAAAAAGAGACAGGTGCCTGGCTGGCTGAGTCTGAAGTCAACACGACCCTCGATCTCGGGGTAGTGAGTTCAAGTTCCACATTGGGTATAGAGATTCCTTAAAAATCAAATCTTTAAAAAAAAAAAAGCTAAAAAGAGAAGCAGGATTTCCAACCCCACACAGATTTGCAGCAGATAGATTTTCTGAATTCAAACTACAGTTCCAGCAGCATTTTTCAAGCCCTGATGCAAATACAATGAAAATTTATGTATTTCCAAACCCTCTTCATTCACTGTGGAACTGAGGTCCTTCCATCTAACCGTCAGTTAGAAGAGATTAATCTGCAACGTAGTGACACGCTAAAAGCCAAATATCAAAAAGAATCCAATGGAATTCTGTCTGCCAAACAACGAATATGCTGAATTAAAATGATATACTTCCAACCTGATATCAGTATCTGAGCACACTTATCAGTGTGAAGACATTTTTAAAGATGAAGTGTCTAAAAGTTCCCTTGCAGATCAGCATTAAGACATGAACATTTGTAACTGATTCTGATGATAGGGAACACTAAGTTTGAACTGCAATTAAGAAAAGTATTATCCAACCCTCCCCCTGAAAAAGAATTCCATTCTTCTTAGTAGGCCTGTATTATAAAATACATACATATACATACACACACACGCACACACTCAATTATTATTTGGAATCCTGTCAGTAAAAATGTTGTAGAAATTTGTGTTCTCTTGTTACATAAGTCCTTACATAATATCCTTCATTTTGCCTATTAGTCTGCAAAACCTAAAATGCCTACCATCTGCCCCTTTACAGAGAAGCCTGCCAATCCCTTTCAGCCAGCTTCTCCATATCTTCTGCGCACAGGTACAGCTAAGGCATGGTTCGCATATCTTTAGCTTCTCGGCTGGTTTTTCTTTTCAACGTAGGTCTGCCATCTTACTTTTATTCCTGATACGTTTTACCTCGTTGATTTCAGCACTCCGTTGCAACCTGTCGAAATATTTTAAAATCCCGATTCTAAAAATGAACAGTCTCCCAGCATTACCTCCTGATCTGTATTCGAATTCCTGATGAAAACATTACGACAGGCGTCAAGTAGAACACGCTTCTGGAGACATCTTCACCCGTGTGCAGAAATTCTGGTATTTTAGTTGTGCGCTAAATGATACACATGTGGTTGTAACATATCTTCCGCCTAAAAGCAGTAATTTCTTGAACTCTCCGGTAATGACAGAAATAAATAATAATGCACTTTCTTAGGCTTCATACGATAAAAGATTAACCTTGCCCGAAGAAAGATTCGGCCGTTGCCCAGTTCCCGGGACGTCACCTGTAAGCCCTCTGAACCTCCTGTCTGACTAGGCTGTCTTTGCTTAGCTGGGGGCCTTGGGTCACACCCAAGGTTAGTCTACGCTAACAATGTGATTTCCAGTGAGGCTTGGGACACACAACACCAGCTCGATCTCTGGAGTGACTGGAGGGTAAAACTCAACCACGCAGGGCAGTGTCTATGCGACTGACCGCCAAGAAATACCCTGGACACCGAGCTCAGGTGAGCTTCCCCGGTTGGCAGCACGGGTGCCAAGAGAAATCGGCACGGCTGCCCAGGGAGAAGCACACCCAGAAGCTCACGCGTGGTCCTCCCTGGACTCGGCCCCGTGCACCTTTCCTTTGCTGACTGTTGCCTGAGTCCCTGCACCGTAATAAACCACCGTAACAAACCGTACAATGGCTTTTCTGGGTTCTGTCAGTCCTTCTAGTGAACCATGGAACCTGCAGGCAGTCTTAGGGCCTCCCAAACTCCAGATCTTGATGATTTACGGTGTATTTTCACCAACACTACAGCAGTGTTTCTCCGCATGTGGGGATGCTAGTTTAAAATGCACGTGACCAGCTTGCACGTCAGGAGTGATAACTCAACACCTCCGGGGGACGACACCAGGCATCTGCATTTCTAACCCACTCTCCTCAGTGATTCTTAAGCACACTACGTTCAGGCAGTGACTGTTTTCTTTCTTTCTTTTTTCTTAAATTTACTTATTTAAGTAATCTCTACACCCAACGGGGGGCTCGAACCAACGACTCTGAGATCAAGAGCCACATGCTCTACGCACTGAGTCAGCCAGGCGCCCAAGACTCTTCTTTTGAACAAATCCCCATCAGGGCAGATGCTCAAGAGTGCCTCGTGAAAACGTTTCAATAGATGAGTGAGAAGAATGGGCACTATAAGCCTTTACAACCCAGAACATACGAACGTGTAAGACTTGTTTTGTCATTGCTCCGATATCCAAGATCATGTGGATGCAAACCACACACCACTTGGACACAGTTTGGGCGACAGATCCAATGATCTCCACTTCTTACGCACCTGTCAATTACATCCATTTTTTTTCAATCTCCTGACAATTAACAGGAAACTTGAGTTTCATAAGCTGCCTTCACACCCTCCTCACCCACTGAAAACATCACCAGTGAGCTGAAAGTCAAGAGAGCTAAGAGTCTCTCGAGAGTCCCCTCCTTCACATCAAAGAGCCAGGCACCCTCTCTGGGTTATTTCTTCAACTCTCAAGTGAGAACTCTGGACTAGATGATCCCTAAATTTAGATCCACTTCTAAAATCCTAGACTATATAAAACAGGGGGCAGACACCCCATGGAAAAGTTTACAATTTCCAATGAAATGGCTGAAAGGACAGATTCAAAGGACGGATGAAAATCAAACATCAAGTCTTCCCCCACCAAACACTCAGTCGTGACCTGTCAAACTAACGCTTCCGTAGACAACTGGCACTTAAACTCAGTTACTCCTGCCACCTGTTCTATCATGGCAACACCTTGGGATACAACTCGTGTATTTTGTCCAGAGCAGAAAGCAAGCTTTTTTTTTTTTTTTTTTTTTGCCATGACACAGCCAAGGAGATTCCAATGTTCTGCCTACACTGGAATCACAGTGATCCCCAGCATGAACTCTTAAGGGTGATACCTTAAAGAGCCTAAGGTTTTTCACTTTTAACTTCTACACCATCACCAAATTCCAGCATGTCTTACATCTCTGCCGTTCAGGACACTTGGCCCTTAATGGAGGTCACAATTTTTCTTAATAGGAAAAGGGAAACTTTCCCAGACGTACACCCATTTGCAAACTCTCCCCTCTAAGATTCATCTCCTATAGAGCAGCCGTATATCACCCAATACAGCAAATCTCTGTAGGGATTACCATAATCTGAAATCTGTAATTCTAAACTGCATATAATAATGTTGACATCAGATGTGAACCAATCCAGTTTAGACCCCAGGACACCAGATTAACCCACCTGGTGCTATTTCAAACATTAACCACCAGCTTCCCAGCTCCTCCTGCATTCCGGTGACGTTAAGAGCTAACCATAACAACATGAGTTCAGGACTGTCTTACAACCATTAACTATTAACACACTTCTCAGTGGATGGAAAAACTCACTCGTTTTGGAGTTAACAGAGCCCACTAAAAGTGACACTGGTCCAGCTCTCATAGCCATGTGACTATTAAGATATGCCTAACAGTTTATAAACTTCAGCTTTACCTAACACACGGCAGCATGTCGAAACATCCATGGCAATCAAAGTGCCAAACACCCGGCTGGCCTTCTGTGGACCAAAACTGTGCCTTGTTTCCTCTTTTGGAGGGGGGAGGGGAGGCCAGGGGAAAAGTCTTAATTGCCGGTTCGGCTCAGGAGACAGCTGCTTGTGCTTGTGTTTTATGCAGCAGTCCGGGATGTACGACATTTAAGGTAAGAGTCCTGGGATCCGGATGCTGAGCCTTCCCTTACAGCCTCACACCTGCACAGAGGCTGTCAGAGGCCTACAACCTAACAACAGGACGGGTCCCCCCTTGGGGCGGGGCTCGCTGTTGATACTCTGACAAAAGCCCGGGCGAACCCTCCCGGGGACAACAACTGTTGTGTGTGCACACACACTTCTGATTTCCGTCCCTACGGTTCACGGACCTAGGAGAGAGCACTGTCTCTTCAAGCAACAGTCCGACCAGGCGGCACTTAAAAGCAAAAAGGTCTCTGTAGACTTTTTACCGAGCGAGAAATCCGAGAGCCATCCTGGAACTGCCCTGGACACCCCCTCTCTCGGCCCTACCTCCGCATTTCCCTGGTCAGAGCCTGGGAGACAGACTCAGAAACAGGCTTCAAATCAGCCCTCTCTACAGTTCCTCAGTCGTGCCCTTAATTAAGGCCTTCTTCACTTGTGTGTACAACGTAATTGTATAATTAAAAGAACACAGGCTGTTAAATCAGACCATCTGAACTTTGCCCATCACTTTACTAGCTGAGCGACACCAGGCAGCCACTTCCTTAATGACAAGGGTCTGGTCCCTCTGCCTTCTGAAGTGCACCCTGGCGACACCTCCCTGCCCGACCCTTGTCCTCGGTGCAACCATCCTCCTGCCGTAGAAGTCGGCTCCCGTCAGAGTCAGGCGCACACTGCTTTGATCCTGCAGACAGTATCAACCTCACCTCCTCCTCTACCCAGCCCACCCTGTACGCCCAAACACCGGCGCCAGCATTCGGTTCCACAAACCCCAGCCTCCCACCTCCGCACCCTTCCACGGGGTGTGTCCTCCAGGAGGCCCCGCCTGCTTCCCATCGTCCTGTCCTCGGTATTTCTATGACTCCCGCAGACAGCCAGACCTGCGGAGGTCACAGCATTTGGCCCACAGCCAGATTTTGTGTGGTTTCTTGACTAAGAAAGATTTTTACCTTTTTAACGGGTTGTTCACACACACACACACACACACACACACACACACACACACAGATCTGTGACAGGCCCAATGTAGCCCACAAAGCCTGAAACATTTACGGTCTGGCCTTAAAGAGAGAAAGTTTGCCGGCCTCTGAGCTTGACCATGACTGGGGACCTGCCCTCCAGGTCTGCAGAGCACTCCACTATGGCACTCCCACTGTGGGTGTCCCGCTCCATGTGGACTGTATCGTTCCCCTTCTGCCCTGCTGTCTGTGCCCCCACGGGCACTACACCGTGCACAAGACAGGCCCTTAACACTGTTGACTCTTGAACCACTGGGTCCACTTTTGCACAGGTTGTTTTCTTTTTTTTTTTTTTTTAATTTTTTTTTTTTTAACGTTTATTCATTTTTGAGACAGAGAGAGACACAGCATGAATGGGGAAAGGTCAGAGAGAGAGGGAGACACAGAATCTGAAACAGGCTCCAGGCTCTGAGCTGTCAGCACAGAGCCCAATGCGGAGCTCAAACTCACGGACCGCAAGATCATGACCTGAGCTGAAGTCGGATGCCCAACCGACTGAGCCACCCAGGCGCCCCTGCACAGATTGTTTTCAATAAATACTACACAATAAATGTATTTTCTTATAATTTTCTTCACATCCTCTTTTCTCTAGCTTCCTTTATTATGAGAATATAGCATATCACACACACACAAAACATTCGTTAAACATTAAAAAAAATGGTTTTTTTAAGAAAGGGCGCCTGGGTGTCTCAGTCAGTTAAGTGTCCGACTTCGGCTCAGGTCATGATCCTGTGGTTTATGGGTTCGAGCCCCGCGTGTAGGGCTCTGTGCTGACAGCTCGGAGCCTGGAGCCTGCTTCGGATTCTGTGTCTCCCTCTCTCTCTGCTCCTACCCTGCTTGCACTGTCCCTCTCTCTCTCTCAAAAATAAATAAACATTTAAAAAATTAACACAATACACGCTAACTGCGAATTTTCATTATACGGGTGTCGGTGCCCTAAACCCCTGCACTGTACAAGGGTCAGCTGGGCCAGCACGTCACATCTGTACAGCATTTTACACAGTAACTGCACACAGAGCCTCAAAGGCTGAGATTACAGACACTAGACTTTATAGATAAGGACAGTGTCAGAAGTCACATGACTAAAGGCAAAGCCCCAACGTGTGAACCCAGACCTTCTGTTTCCTAAATAAGATGCTCTTTCCATTAAGGAGACCTGCCTCCTTACACAAACTACAACACCTAGAATGTTCACTCACTAATACCGGAGACTTGAGGGGAGGGATAAAAGGTAATTTCGACCCATTAGTTAATTTTGATAATTTTCAAGTTAATGCTACTTTTTATAAACAAAATTGAATCAGATGCCCACAGTAACCACAAGGCAGATATGTGTAAGTATCAGTACTTCATGGTTTCCTACTCAACGCACCACATCTTCCCGTTATCCCACCTCCACCACCCCGAGAACCCAAAGTGCACCTACGGAAAGGCTCCATGACAAGCCTTTGAAAGGGGCTCGACCATCTGTCCAGCTCTTGTAGCTGCAGACAGATTCCAGAAAAAGTCAACCTTGCAGCAGCAAGGATACCCGTATTGGAGGTTCTCCAGGGCAGACCCACGTACCATTGCAAATCCCTGATGAGGTTCTCAAGAGCCCGGCCAGCACCGTCGAAGAGAATGTCCCATGATGATGAAAATGTTCCAACTCAGCAGTGTCCAGTGGGGTAGCCACTAGCCACATGTGGATGCCGAGCACTCGAACTGGGGCTAGTGTGACTGTGAAACAGAACTTTTACTTGATTTTAATTTAAATAGCCACACGTGGCTAGCAACCACAGCAGGCGACACAGATCCAAGGATAGACTGCAAACACTGCAGGAAAATGATAAAGAATTTTCCTTGGCTCCTCAGCTACAGGCCAGGTTACTGGCTCCAACCCTTACCCTGAAAAAGACTATAAAAAACATGGAGAGAATACTTTAAAAATCTTAAAAGCAACCGGAAACTGACAACAAGGAAATACCGGGCCAAAATTAAACTGAACTCAGGAACCCAAAGAGATAAACGAGCACAGAAACCACCTTTGCCCTGAAGTCACCTGCCAATTCTGAACGTTTTCAACTTTCATTTTTACAACAGGGAAACAGGAATCAAAGGCCAGATCCCCCAACATGTCTACCAAAACCCCTACCTCCATGAGCATGACCCTAAAGGCTAACAGCTCAAGGTAAGAGAAACCAGCAGTGAATCATCTGTCCAGGAAAACTCCAGCATCAGGTGGTCCAGGTCCGCACTTGCTTTAAGGTGATCCCAAACTGGCTGAAGCAAAAAAGAAAATAATATACTCTCTCGAGGGGCTACATCTTTATTCTATGCCTCAGAAGAGTCCTACAAATAATGAGGATTACATGAAGAATCCTACAAGTAATATCCCACACCATAAATAAAAAGGATCTCAAAATGAATCACAGACTTAAATGTAAAACCCGAAACTCTTCTAGAGGGGAGAGGGGAGGGGAGGACACAGGAGAAAACTTTTGTGACCCAGGATTAGGCAACGATTTCATAACTATGACACTAGAAAAGCACAGTCCATAAAGCAACAAGTTGATACACGAGACATCATCAAAATTCATACCTTCTGTCCTCAGGACCCTGTTAAGAGAGTGTAAAAACAAGCTGCAGCATGAGAGACAGGCACAGCATGATCTAATAAAGACTTATGTCCAGAATATATAAAGAACCCACCAATAAGAAAAAAAATCAATAGGCAAAAGATTTGAATACCAAAGAAGGTATATGAGTGGCAAAAAACCTACGAAAAGATACTCAACATCATTAGGCATTTGGGAAACAAGGGAACCCACAAAAAAAGACCATGACACACCTATCGGAATGGCCAAAGCTAGAAGACTGGCCACACCGAGTGTTGCCCCAACAATCCAGAGCAACTGGAACTCTCCCACAAGGCTGGGAGGAATGGAAAATGGCCCATCCATCCAGAACAGAGTGTGGCACCTTCTTAAAAAGTCAAGCATACACCTACCATATGGTCCAGCCATGACAGTCCTAGAGCCAGCCATTCCAGGAGAAATGAAAGCCTATGTCCACATGAAGACTTGGACAAAATTATTCATAGGCTTTATTTGTAACAACTCAAAACTAGAAACAACTCTCTACACATTGACCATATTCAATACCATCCCAAGCAAGGTCAGGGAGAAATTTTTTTGGAAGTTAAGAAGTGATTCTAAAACAGATACAGATCTACAAGGGGTCAAGGATGGCCAAGGTAAGCCTGAAGAGGAACCCAGGTGGGAAGAGCTCCACGATAAGACTTGTTACAGACCTGCAGAGATTCAGACAGCTTAAAGTGGGCTGTACCAATGGAATCAGAGAGTCCAGAAACTGAGGCACATACACATGGACCTTTCATTTACAACAGTGGTGGCACTGAAGAGCATTGGGGAGAAGATGACCTTTTTTTTTCTTTAATGTTTATTTATTATTTTCAGTGCAAGAGAGAGGGGCAGAAAGAGAGGGAGAGAGAGAATCCCAAACAGGTTCCGTGCTGTCACTGTGGAGCCCAGCATGGGGCTCAAACGCACAAACCACAAGATCACAATTGGAGCCGAATCAAGAGTTGGATGCTTAACCGACTAAGTCACCCACGTGCCCCTAAAGACCATCTTTTTGGTAAATGGAGTTAGGACAACTAAATGTCCCCATACTGATGAAGTTGCGTCCCTTCTTCACACTATACACCAAAACCAGTTCCACGAGATTATAAAGTTAAAGGGTAAAAGCGAAAGTACAAAAAGGCATTTAGAAAGTAAAGAAGAATTAGTTCGTGACCTCAGGGTAGGGAAACAAAAAGCATCAACTACAAAGGAAAAGACATAAATGGCACTAACTAAATTTAAGAACTTCTATTCATCAAAAACAAAACAAAACAAAACCACAGAATTAGTGAAACTGCGTATGACTAAGTGGGAAGAGACAGTGGCAAAATAC
Source organism: Panthera uncia (assembly GCF_023721935.1). NCBI lineage: Eukaryota > Metazoa > Chordata > Mammalia > Carnivora > Felidae > Panthera > Panthera uncia. The sequence goes on along the minus strand of NC_064812.1, from coordinate 2,855,135 downwards.
GCACCCAACAAAGAATGTGTCTTGAACGTATAAAGTCTACAAATCAATTTAAAACTAACCTAATAGAAAAAATGGGCACTTTGCAAAACAGTGAATCCGAACGGCCAGTAAACACATAAAAGGATATGCAACCTCACTGCAACCAGGAAAAGGTTATTTAAAACCACAAGGCGGCAACACACCAGAAACCACCAGAAGGGGCAGGGAGGGGAGACGGCAGGGAGACCAGAGAGAGGGGCTGAAGGAGTAATCAGAGAGAAGACGGACAATGGATGGAGCCTCCGTTCCGTATACCGAGAAGCTGCTGTGGGCCAGGTGTGCAGAAGTACCTTTAAGGGGGTCAGGGTCTACAACTGACCGTGAACTAGAACTTCAACTTCACTTGACCAATTTAAGGAGAAAGCAATTGTTCCAGACTGTGTCTTCCCACCAGCTCATTTATTTTCTCTGTCACAAAGCTGTACCACCAAAGTTTGATGGGGGCCAGAGGAGGTATGTGGAAACATCCTTTGTACTTCGTTTTGAGATTACAGTACACTTAACTCTACCTGTCTATCCCTAATTTGTCTTGTCCACCTTTGTGACAACTTTCACATACTTAAAGACCACGAGGTCCCCCCAGCAGGAGGACAGACTCTTCTTCCATCATTAAACAAACTACCGAGGGCCAACCTACTACAGCAGTCCGAGCAAGCTGTGAAGGACCCACAGACACGTACAGGATAATACCGAGTCCTCGTCCCTGAGCTTAACGATATTGTATTTGCCAACAGGTGCGTCTAACTCTGCATAGGACACGACCGACAGGAGGCACATCACCACTCCTATGTTTGTATACTAACTTTTATCTAGCCCTTTTCTTAGGAAATAGAGACAAAAGGAAAACAAAATGTATTAAGTTTGGATAGGACTTTGACGCTAGGCACAGAGTCCATTCGCACAAAGCTGCTTAGGAGTCGCCCCAGGACTTGGAGACCCTCCTGACGCTAGCATAAGTGAGCCAATTTCTCAGCACCAAAACAAAACGTCCAGGGGAACGTGCACCCTACGCACCCACATGTACACACTCTCCTGCTATTTGCCAAAAGCCACAAGCCCAGGGGCCATCTAAACTGCTATCCTAATGCAAAATTATTCATTTAAAATCCAAACCAAGATTCAGAAGACTTAAATGATCTCAGCATAAAACATTCAATATCCCTGAACAAAATTAGTCGTGAGGTCTTCCCAAGACCCTGAAAATCCTGAGAAACAGATCTCAGAGTCCCGAGGGGCAGGCAATCTCCCTGGCCAGCCTAAGTGGGCAGGGGATACACCCAACCCTGCTCTTGACCACAGATTCTGCCTGCTGTGAGCTGCATCTCTTTTAAAACACTCTCAAGTAGAGGTTCACTGACATCAGCAGGAAACAAAAGCTCCTGGACCCAGTGTTAAAGCAGTCGGCTGGCCCCACCCCCAGTCTGATTCAGGAGGTCAGAGGTGGGGCAGGAGCGTGCGCATTTCTATCCAGGTCCCAGGGACAGCGAGGCGAGGCGGCCACACCGGGAGAGCCTCTGCCAACAACCTAGAGTTTGCTGGAGACCATGCGCACGCGCACTTCCCCACGCAACACAGCAAGACTAGGAGGAACCTGCTGAGGAAGAACAAGCTACTCTTTTTACCCAAATATTGACTTTCCTTACCTGAGTGGAGGCAGGTGACCCGTCACTCAAAATGTTTTCTCTGAATAACAGCATAAAAGACTCGTCAGGTCAAGGGAGAGCTGGAGTGCAGAACTCGCGTTACAGCGTTAGGAAGGTGAAACCCCTCTTTTAAAATGGTTTCAGGGCATAATGTAAACCCTTGTGAAGTATCTGATGGGTCCAACCGATTAGCAAAAGATACATGAGAGTTTCTAGAGACGGGGAATCAAGGATCTTTTCTAAACCCCATTCATTTCGTGTCACCTTGAGCAATTTTCTGTCTTCAGAACATAGAATGAGTCCCAAGGAACCTATGATCAATTCCAACAAAATCATTTTTTCTAGGAAAAAAAATACACTTGAAAATTGTAAAAGGACAGAGAACTGTCTTTCTCCTGGCTCAAGTTTAATAATATCTATAATCTAGAATAAGGCAGACAAAAGCAGAAACACAGATAATCCACGATGTCCCCTCATATCAAGTCCTACTTGGTTCTTAGGTAAGGTTCTTTACCAAGGCAAACAACACAGTGGACAGCTGACACAGTACGAGTTCTCTCCTTCAACAAGTATTATTGTGCCGGACGTTGGGCATGCCATAGTGTAGGAAACAAAGTTTCTGCCCTCTTGGGGCTTAAATTCTGTAAGACACACAAGGCACTACAAATACAGAAGGTATAAAACCACACCAGTCTGCCTTCGGTCCCTCAAAGACAAACACATGGTGCTTTGGTCACAAGTAGACCCAACAAGCACCTACCACTCACAGAATCGAAAGCACCAAATGGCAGAACTTTTAAGGTAGAGTATGGAGGCAGAAGGGAGATCCTAGGCACAGAAAGCCCGAAGATACAACTTTCCAGATTCTTCTGAGCTTGGTTTTAGTCCACTGGCCCCAAATAAAGGAGTACAGAGTAAGTCAACTGTTAAAAGCAGGATGGAAAATTCTAAATCGGTGAGAATGAGCACATTCATTGCAGAAACATTTCTAGAGCACCAGTGTGTTAGAGATTATAAATGCTAGGATTTACTCCAAGGGGATTAAACCTGCACGAGAAACGTGCCATTTACTTTTCCCTTACGTTACTCCTTGCTTCCCACAAAACCATATTCATAAACAACCCCCCCGGAAAAAGTCACTGAGACCCCCCGAAAAAGTCACTGATGAAAAAACTGTATAAATGTGGAAATTACGAAAGCATATCCTTTAACAAATAAGAAGCATCAATCACTGCACCATACGTTACACATTTTCATTTAACAAACTCTAAATTAATTTAACATAATTAAACAATGTTGGTATGTGCGTTAAAACGTTTACCTACACTATGTTGGCCAGATCATAACTTCACCATATGAAACGGTCAGATTGAAACAGGAAATGTAACTACTTAAACTTTCCTGTGCCCTTGCACACTGTTCACTCCCACTTCAGAAGGCTGGATTGGGATCTGTAAGACCAGTGCTCCTCTAGTCAGAGGCTGCACAGAAAGGCCAGCAGGCCTCGCCAGCCAGGATCTGCCACCTGTGGGCCAAGAGACCCACGGCAGGCTACTCTGCCTCCAGACTTCCAGTGTTTCGTCTGTAAAATGAGCAGGAGATACAGCACAAAAGCAATCGGCTCAGGTCCCATCTCCCAGAGTTGATTCCTCTGCAAAAGGGTAGTGACCCCTACAATACCACACTGTACCCACACGGGTGCTCAGCAACATTACGTGTCCTCTCCTGTCAGGGGCTAATATTGAAATGGATGACTTTTGTCACTTTTCTTGTTCTCAAAAATGAGTTAACAGTAAATGGCAACATATATCAGTAAGATCTAGGCAGGATTATTTTAAATACAAAGCTTCTAAGTGAACGCCTTCATGTCCTGAAAACAGGTAAGCTTTGTGAGGATACTACTAGTTTTCGTCTCAAAGGCTTCCAATTGCTTAAAAGTGGGAATAGTGCCAACCAGGTGAAAATATTTATTTCATACTTTCATCTAAAAACCATTTCATTAGTGCTTACGCAAATCAGACTATAATTAACAACATGTGCTAAAAATTCCATCTAAACTGAAAGTTGAATTACATACGCTTATCTGAATTTTATTTCCATCACAGAGCCTAGCAAAAAAAAAAAAAAAAAAAAAAAAAAAAAAGGAAAAACAATGCAATTGTTATAGATAGGAACAGAGAGGCTTCTTCTGCTACTTTATAATCAGAAACACATTTATGCGGTTCTGAATGGTAAGATTTGGCACAATTCCTAGAAATTAATGCCAGAAAGTGGCAGACAGGAATTTCATTTCTCCTGCACCAGGCTGCCTTTTGGGAGTCATGACATGGAAGAAAAAGGAAAAAAAAAAAAAAAAAAAAACTTTGCCAAAATGTTAGTACAGAGAAAAAGACATCAAGGGTTCAAATAATCCATTACTACACATGCTTTACAGAAGGGAAGTAAAAAAACAACTTCTTAATGTAGCTGGTTGAGGCAGTGACACCCAGGTACAGCCAAAGACGACCTGGAACTGCCCTCATCCTGTCCCACCGAGGACCCTTCTAAGGACAGAGAAGCAGCTTCATATTTGAGTGCTTACTGCATTCACAAACTTCCTGGAGTTATTACTATCGACTCAAATAAGGTCATTTACTTTGCCCAAGTTTTTTAAATTTGCATTTTAAATAATTTATATACATATCAGTAAAAATTCTCAAAGACCCACATAGCAATTTTTTGCTATTTAAGGGATTTTAATAAGGGAAGATACAGTAATGAAAATAAGTTCTTAAGCTAGAGCTTTAAGGCAAAGTAAATTACTACAGAAACTAAACTTTACTGATTTACAAGCAAAAAAATCCCTCATTCACAAATGACAAAAATAATAGAACTTTTAATTATATTGAGATTTAAAATAAGATTTTAGCTAAAACTCTGTCTAAACTGAAAATGTTTAATTTTAGAGGTACAAGATTTATATATTGAATTAAGACTCTGAATCTCATCTTTTGTTGTGCTACTTTTAAGACAATTTTTAATTATTCATTCTTGAGAGAGACAGAGTGTGAGCAGGGGAGGGGCAGAGAGAGAGAGACACAGAATGCGAAGCAGGCTCCAGGCTCCGAGCTGTCAGCACAGAGCCCGATGCGGGGCCCGAACTCACAAACTGCGAGATCATGACCTGAGCCGAAGTTGGACGCTGAACCGACTGAGCCACCCAGGCGCCCCAAATCCGCATTTTTTAAAGGGGCTATTTTTAACAATACAATTTTGTTATTTAGACAACTTCTCCAACTTCCTGGCAAGAAAAGTTATCTGACTTGCTGAAGAACCCAATTTGAAGAACTAGGACATTAAGTTCTGTAATTTCCAACAATGAGCATGGAGTGTTAGAGAAACTCCTTTAGTTAGAAAGTACTCACTGCGGTTCCCAACTTCCAGCTTCTCCAGACGCCGCTTTGCCGCTTCCCTCACGGAACCTCACCCCTAACCTGACACAATTCACCTTCAGTGCACTGCCCGCCTGAAAAGAGGCTCAAGTCATGCGTCCTCTAGGCCTCTGCTCCAGTATTCTTTGCCCCGAACCTTAAATACTAGGTTTTGGATTCAATGTCTTTATTTATCCAAGGACTTGCTTTTTTTTTTTTTTTTTTTTTTTTTTTTACATTTATTTATTGTTGAGAGACGGAGAGAAACAGAGCGTGAGGAGGGGAGAGGCAAAGAGAGGGAGACACAATCAGAAACAGCCTCTGGGCTCTGAGCTGTCAGCACAAAGCCCAACAAAGGGCTCGAACACACGAACCGAACCGTGAGATCGTGACCTGAGCTGAAGTCAGACACTTCACTGACTGAGCCACCGCCACCCAGGCGCCCCAACCAAGGACTTGCTTTTTGATGCATCACCTCTGAATAATGTGTAGGTCTCTCTATTCAGTGCATAACCTAACGTCTTCCACTGATTGGAATGTTTTAAAGACAGTCATGTATTTTAAACAATCTTTTCCCGGTTTTCAATATTGAATTGGATTATTTCATAACCGCCTAAACTACTTGATCTTGCTGCTTCTTCAACATTTAGTGCCACAAAAGTATTCAGAAGACTACTGGCAGCTCAGGTGGTACTCCCCCTCCAAGGACAGACACAAATATAAAACAATATATGTCTAAAGACGCTGAAACACAAACTTCCTTTAAAAGTTTCATGTGTCTAAATATTGCGAGGTGTCAAAAGTTATCTAGAAAGTGCAGCTGCCTGAAAATATTGCCTAGACTGTACCTCAACAAAAGGTGAATGCTAATTCACCATGTATCTTCCAATCACTTCATCCATGCTTTTCAGATTTTCAGAGATCAAACAACCGACCAGCGTTCTCGGCTGTGCCATTTGCAGGACAAGACTATTTTCTTTACCCATTATACAAATAAAATATTAGGGGTGAGGCTCTGGTATTTCATTTCAAATAGCGACGGCCTATTTTTCCAACCACGAAAATGTTTACATTCTACCTAAGAATCCCAACCACGGTCGTCTTAAGCACAGATCTCCAAACTCTTACACCGCCTTCAGCTTGAACGTATTTCAACCAATTCCCATAATTACTACAATATTACTATTATCTTAGTCTCACTGCCAAAAACCCAGCTGCAGGCTAACTATGCAAGAATGAGACACTGTTGAAATGACTCAAGAAAAATTTCTTTTTACTCTTAGTGCGTTAAGCTAAATCCTGCAATTAATAAAACCAAGGAACCACACACACACACACACACACACACACACACACACACACACAGCCTCCTCCTGAGAAAGAAAAGGAAGCCAGGGAGAAACAGCGAGTCGTTCTTCCACCTACCCCGGCAGCAGAGCTGGGGGCTGGGGTGGGCAGAGGAGGAAACTTGGAGGCACAATGAATCAAGAGGTCCAGGGCTATCGCCCATAAAACCACAGGGCCTCGGCAAGTTGAGCGCCAGCAGCGGGGAAGGAGCCGACCGCGATCCGGGTTCGAGGCCCGCCCTTCCCTGCCCGAGGGCCAGGGAGTCTGCATTCCGGGTCCGGGTGATGCCCCCAGGGTCCCCAAGGATTTCCCTCTTCCTCCTCCTTCCTCTCTCCCCCCCTTTTGTTTTTGAGGCAATCGGCCCGCTCCCAAGGAGCCCGGCGGCTGGCCTCCCCAAGCCGCCCACCACCCCCCCACCCCGGCCTCCAGACCCTCCGCCTCTCCGAGGCCCCCGAATGCACCTCCCTCCCC